>NC_026001.2:87501090-87580397 GCF_000442705.2 Elaeis guineensis | reverse complement strand
GAATTTTCAATCTTTGAATTTTAAATTTTGAATTTTGAATTTTAAATTTCAAATTTCAAATTTCAAATTTTAAATGTCAAATTTCAAATTTGAGATTTCAACCAAATTTTAAATTTCAAATTTTTGAATTTCAAATTTGAAACTTCTAACAAATTTCAAATTTCAAATTTCAAATTTCAAATTCTTTTTGAATTTTGAATTTTGAATTTTGAATTTCAAATTTAAACTTATAGATTACACCTTAATCTATGCATGCATATGTATATCATATTCTAGAACCATGCTCTGATACCATTTGTAGCAAAAATTTAGTGCAGGGGCAAAATGGTAATTTTAAAATTTATTCAAAATTACTATTTTACAGCAGAATTATTAATTAATCTCATTAATTAATACTAATTAATCCTACACTAAGATCTAAATATGATACAACAGCATGCATTTAAATTTGAAATTCAAATTTGAATCAGTAAACCTTTTACCGTACTGTGTTCAGAACACATCACCTTTTGCGGGTAGTCGATCACCACAATCTGATCACCGTCGGGGAGCTCTGATCATCACGTCACAGCCACATAAATATCTGGCCTCTGCGGATCGTCCACATGAAGCTTCTTTCTGATCAGCTCCTCATGAATGCTAGTTCGTGATTCACCCTTTGATGGCAGATGTTGATCGAACTCCTTCGATTGATGTGTGTCGACTTCTCGGATGCTCCGGATCATCTGCACAGTTGCTTGAGAGGCTGATGGATCTATCCCTAAAATTTGATGGACTCACAACACTCGTGGCACACCAATCTCACTTCCCAATCCCTAGGTAGAAACCCTAGGGTACACACCAAAAACCCTGCGCCCAATTTTCTCTCTTTTCTTTCTTTTTCTCTCGGAAGGCTTTGGACCTTCACCTCACACACCAGCCTTCCTCACGCCCCACTTTCTTTCTCTTAATTTTTTTGTGCACGCCCCACCTTTCTTCCATTTTTAAAACAACATCGAACGTGTCTTATCCGCGTGAGAGGATAAAGATGAGTGGTTGCACATTTGAATTCAAATCAAATTTGAATTCAAACGAAAACCAACTTATCCTTATCCTTTTGGGCGTGAGAAGAGAAAGGGCGTGGCTCTTTGTGCGTGGAAAATGTTTCACGAGAAACCTTTTCTCGTGTAACTAATGTGGCGCACAAAATGGATAAGGATGAAGGGGCAAGTGATAAGTTATCCATTCAAATTCAAACATGCTTTGAATTTGAATGGCTAACTAATTATTTTATCCATCCATATGGTGCACAAATGAGGGCGTGGGGAAGGGTTTTGTGTGAGAAAAATTTCACGAGAAGTTTCTTCTCGTGAATTCAAATGGGTGCAAGGAAGTTGGGTGTCGCAGGGAATTTAAAACAAGATGGTTTGATTCAAATTGAGCCAACCTAATCTAAATAGGTTAAGCACAATTAGAATAGATTAAATCCAATATAATTAGGCTTAATTAGGATCAATAAAATCCTAATTAAATCAAGAATTAACTAAGCCTAACCCCTGATCAAATCAGAGACTAAACCACCTTAGCGATTAGGTCAACATTTAACCTAATCGGGTCAATCCAAACTGAATCCAATTCAATTGGACTTGATCCAAAAATAATTACTCAATCAAATTGATTTAATTAGCGATCAAATTACTAATTAAACCTCTCATAAATATTGAGTCCAAATCCGTTGGGCAATCAGGCATCAGAGACCATCGATATGAAACCCTGATCAAAGAATTCAAATTTCAAATTCAAAATTTTGACCCCGGTATCCAAAATGTGTGGAACTCATGATCAGAGAATCCTAATTCTCAATCATAGAGTCCCAGACAGATAAGACTCATAATCAGCCATCAGATCAGAAAAGAACCTCTAATGTGTGTGACCCCGCAGGTTCGAACCTAAGCCGGTAGCACAGGAACCAATTCCTGTACTAATCGAAGTGACCATCTAGCAATGGTACCCGACGACCGGATAGGTCGAATAATCGCAATCGCAACATTCAGAACCTACGTGAATATGGTTACCGTATAATTTATCCCTTTTGACCCCTGTGTTTAGGATGACTCAGGGTTAAACTGTCAACCCTGATGATATCATCCGAATCGTGCTCAACTCAATTAGTCCTGTGACTCCTCACTAGGACTACCCTGGCCAAGATTTTGCTAAATTGAAACACGACTGTACACAGCACCTAAACTGAAGTGGTCAATTCCATCTTGACACACGCACCGATAAGTCAAGTACTTGACTACACCCAGCAGCCTTCCGTCACTGAATTAGAAATTCAGGTAGTTCAGTGCCTAAGTGCAGTGAGTTACTTAAAAGTCACTGTGGCAGTCTCAGGTCAGAGGGATATTTATACCCATATCCCATCGGAGCAAATCTTGATAGTAGAAATTACTCCGGAGTTGGTCACGTTCAGTGCAGATGTACCATTACATCTCACCTGTATGCCATAGGAGTGTCTCCACACTCTTTGGTTATGAGGACAACCAACCCATATGGCACACAATGACCTATTCTCGATAAACGTTGTCGTCCTTGGTAACAACGTATCATTTGGTCGCGAACATGTTTAAGAACTAAGCGACAAATCCTCCTTTGTCGAGTCTAAATAGTCCTAAGGACTTCACCACAACACAGGAGTTCATTAGAAGATGAAATATTTGTGATGAAAAAATACCAAAATAACTTTTATTTATTTATTATTCATGTACTAATACAAAAGAAGCACAACCGTTAACAGGCTGACGATTGGCTTTGGGACACTATTCCCAACACTAATCCCAACCAACTCTTGATTAGGTTTGATCAACTACTCAAAATCAAAAAAGAATTCTAACCTGATCTAATCAATGACATTAGTTATAGTTTAGTCTCTAAACCTAATTTGTTCAACCCATATCCAAAGACCATATTTTATACATTAAAATTTAGATCTTAAATTTGTAATTTTAGATCTTATAATTTGAAATCTTAATTCTCAATTAAGTGCATTATGTACATGAATTTAAGCTTAGATCTCGAAATAATTTTTAATCTAAATAATTTTTATTATATCTCATACAATTTGATTATCTGCAGAATTGAGTTGATTTATCCTAGTACACAAATTGACTTGTCATAGTGAGTCAGCATAATACTGAGACAAATAGAAACCTATAGACCTAACCTGTATAATTGAGTCGGCTCATCAGCAAATGAGCCAACCTACCAGGATCTCGAGTTGACTTCAACAAATTAAGTCAACTCTCCAAGCACTCGAGTTGACCCAATTGAGAATCGAGTCGACTCCACAGGCATACCAGTCATAGTTTCATAGTTTCATGCAAACAAAACCTAGAGTTTTGGATCTAGGATTTTACAAAAATTAAGTTTTAGATCGTATGTCAAAATAATATATCATACATAATATTTAATGATTTAAAATACATAAAAATACATGCATAATCTGATTTAAATCTAAAATATGTATCATATATAATTTTTTATTCACTGTTCATCTTTATAGAAAATATCACAGTTAGCATCCCTACACATCATAAGAGAAAAGTCCATCGAATGGGCAAGAGAAGGACTTTAATCCCTTCATCTTCTTATAACCAGACGGTCATGGTGATTATCTCAATTCGATTACTAAGCTACTAAGAGTTTAATCTAACATATTACATATGTAATCAATTAAAAAATTAGATCTAACTATCTTTCATATGTCAAACATATGAACAATAATTTTGAATCTATGTATGTAGAAAAAATTTTAGTAATCATATTAGATCTAAATTAAACTCTAATTAATATGTTCAGATCTAAAACTAATTTTAGATCAGAATAACTCATGATTTATTTCAGATCTAAAATAATTTTAGATTCGAAACAATCCTGTAATCATATTACAACATGTAGAAAATTTAAATCTAACATTGATTGATGTTCTACATCATTCTAGGACAACCGTTCATCATAATAGGATTACGTCAGGACAACCTTATTTCAGAATTATGTGGATCATCAAACTAACTTTCAGATTTGATTTCTGCAAATCAAATTTCAGATTTGAGAAATTTTCATATTGGTATCAGAACCTATGCTCTGATATCATTATTAGACAATGCTATGATTTTGTATGTATAGTTTAAAATTTTTTTCTAAACCTTATGCAACTGAAGTAAATAAATTAAAATATTTTTATACAAACACGTATCAAATCTGATCTGAAAATCATAACTAGGATCTTGACACGAACATGCTATCTTGACCTGAAATCTAAAAGAAAACAAACATTAGCAAAATCAAATCAGAGATCAGATCTCCATACCTTCGATCCTGTGAATGTCCTGGGTTTCGATCGTAGCCGCATATGCCCTGACCTCTGCTGATATCCACATAAAGATATCTGATCGGAGTACTAAGATCATCGGTGTGCTAGCACCTTACAGATCTCGCTCCTCAGCCTTAGATCTGCATCTCTTCTTCTAGATCTCGAAAAAGAAGATCGCTACACGAACTCTTTCATGTAAATCTGACGAGATCTGAATCAGATCGCCAAAAAAAGAAGAACTTTTTTTCTTCTCTTCTTGTCTCTCTTTTTCTCTCTTAGATCTAACCTCTATCAGATCTTGGTGTTTAGGATGTAAGGAAGAAAAGAGGAGGAGGCATTGAGATGATTTGATGTCCTAAAGAAACCTTCCACTTCTACATGCCAAAACTCACGCCCTAAAAAATTTCATCACACCAAACCAATAAATTTACCTCCCAACCACTTTCTCTCACCCAAGAGATCTAATCTCTTTTAATCTAAGGTGTTCAAAATCAAAATCAAGGATTAGAAGGGCATGGAGATGAAGTTATGCGGCAAGAAAGAAACTCCCACACAAATTAGCGCATGCCAATTCTTTTCCAAATTTTTTTATCGCAAAAAAAAATTTCTTACATGCCATATTAGATAGAATTTTATCTTATTTTGAATAAAATTTAAATAAAAATAAAATTTGAAAGAAAGAGAATCTCAGATAAGGTGGGGCACCAACTATTGGCGCCCGTTCTCCTTCACATGCGCAAGAAGAAAAAAGGAGTGCATCTCAATATGTGCCCTCTCCTTCTTGGTGTGAAATTTGAAAAGAGAGTCTTAGAAAACTTGAGCTCTCTTAGTTATGGTTCATCTGGTTCAAATTGGATCTCAATTGGATTCAAATTGAGTCCGAATCGAGTCGAATTCGAAAGGCTGTCAAGCCTGATCCAATCAAGCTTGAAATTCAAATCTGATTTGGATAATTAAATCTAATTAATATTAAATTAAATTAAATTAAATTAAAATTTAATCTATAATTTAATCAGTCTCAATAAAATTATAATATTTATAATTAAGTCCCTGCACTAACAATTAGCAGTTGCCAAAACTGTAATAATTATAAATTAGCAGTTTTTAAAATTCAAACTATCAATCCGATTGATAATTCGAATATGATCCAAATCATTGATCAGGTCATGCTTCTTTTGTATATGACCCCTCAGGTTCTATTCTATCTAGTAGTGAGATATATCATGATCTTCATCACAGTATCATCGAAACTCTTTTCGATGGACTAGAATGATTCCAACTTATCTCAACAAGGATCGTTGATCCAAAAATGATTCTAGTGAGTTCTCACGATCCACCAATGATGTCTAGCAGCATATAGTGATAACTCAGTAAAATAAAAAAGATAAACTCTTAGGTGTAGTTATCGTGTGATACAATCTCTCTATCATGAGTTTCGACTAGACGGAGGTCATGGAGAACTCATTAAATTTCATCATCAGTTATATGCTAGATTGGTTCGACTCGAGTTCATTTGTAAATCTCGTGAAAACTCTTTTTTAGTATTCATTCTTACTCTAGCTAGAGATTTTCTGAACTCAGTCTTGCGAATCGCATAGGACATCTCCTTTTCTACCAAAGTCAACAGATTTCATCTAGGTGCATCCTACTGCAAATAGTGAATCTAAACCTACAATAGCCAGCATACACAGTAAAGACCCGAGTGACTAGGGATCAAGAAAATATGCAGTTAAACTAAGTAGTCTCGCTGTGAATAGCCAACACATCGCAAATCAAAGGATCAGTCACACCACTGCAGTATCGAGAAAATTACTAACGAGTGAGTAAACATCCAAGTAATTTTTCATGTTGGTCATGTTCAGTGCAAGTTATTCTCTAACAATCACCTGCACTCTCATCCCAGTGTCTCTACACCACAGACTCGAGACTCATCTGTCCTAAAGAGAGGTGATCCGTACATCGATCTTGAATGGATTGATCACTGTCCTTCATGATGATCTCTCGATCGAAAGTATTTAGAAACTAACCACTAATGATGTATATCTCAAATTCTCAATATCTTAAGAATATATAAAATCATCTTTGTTAATTTTTAGGACAAATCATAGACGCATATGACATGATTGGTTATAAACACTGTCCATCAAATATAAAATATATTCTAGAAAAAAGTATGTATCAGTCAAGATTGACTTCTAGGACACACATCTAACAATTTGGAGTCCTTCTCGATATTTCAATCGATCTAAATAGGACATCCGAGGATGAGTCCCGAGGATAATGGCCAAGGTAATATGATCCCATAATAAGTTCATTAAACTACTATTGACCTATGAGAAATTAGTTAAGAATTGTTGTGCGGGGAATAAAATCTCACATTGAATCTACTAGATCAAATAAGGATCAATAATGTCAATTGTTTAAAGAATAATGGTGGCAATGATGCCTATCAACAATGATCATTTGTTTTATTCTTTCAAAAATCTAGATTTCCTATCTATTTTTTCATTTTATTCTTTTTTTCTCAAATAAGTGAACTATCACAGATAGCCTGTACATTCATAAAGGATACACTCCACATGCATCATGCACCCATGTTCCTTATGGTTTCAATAAAAAGAACATGATTAATGTGGTTTAAAATTATGATTTCCATGACCACACTTATATAATGTAGCTACATATAATGTATGTATGTATGTACACATATATACATGCATACCTATGTATGTATGTATATGTATATATGTAAAACTAAATTTGAAAAGATACACCATCAAAGTTAGGCACTGAGCAACAGTATATAGAGATGGAATAATGTAAAGGTTTGACACCTCTCTTTATTCATGTTGCTAATGAGGATCGGTCTGATTTAGGCTGATGAGATGGATGGTGAGCTAGAGAGTTGGATGAGGTGATCAAGGGATCTAGATAGCTGATCAGAGATCTCGAGATGGTTGATGATAGTCGGATCTTCACTCCAACCTTCGGATCAGCCCTAAAACATCATGAGCTGAGGGAAGTCTACTTGTTAAAGATTTTTTGGACGGAAATGCTTCGATGCCTAAGTCAAATCATCTCAAGAAACAATGGAGATTTTGAGTGGAAGGTAGACAAAGAGAGAGAGAGAGTCAGAGAGTCAAAGTCAGTTAGGGTGTTTATGAGGAAGAGGGAGAGATCACTCAGAGAGTCTCAACTTTCCTCCATCCTGTACTCAGTATGGATGTGACTTTGATCTTGAGATCCAGACCTAAAACTTACCTAAAGGACATCCTAGGAGTGGTTTATATAGGCAAGACTCAGAGCCCATTAGGATCGAAATCTTGAGATATACGAGAGAGGCCATTCTAGATAACCTCTTGTATGTCCAAAAGATATGGTGAGATGCATATCTCATGATTATGGAAGGTGTTTCACCATTATGGGCTGGCTGTCACTAAGTGGAGGGATACTAGGGCATCTCAGTTTGCCTTTTGGAGTGGCTATATGATGGAAACTAGTTAGTAGAGGTGAAGACTTCATGGCTAGTTTGTGACTTACTCCGATTGATCGATTGTGCTATATTGGTTGTAGTCAGTTCTAATGTGTAGAGCTTCTATTTGAGTAGAATATAGCATGTAACCTGGTTCTTAATCCTTTAAGGTTCATTCTTATCCTCAGAAAATTTTTTCTCTTGAAGG
The DNA here is from genome assembly GCF_000442705.2 of Elaeis guineensis. Taxonomy (NCBI): domain Eukaryota; kingdom Viridiplantae; phylum Streptophyta; class Magnoliopsida; order Arecales; family Arecaceae; genus Elaeis; species Elaeis guineensis. Next base: position 87,572,366 of record NC_026001.2, on the reverse strand, counting down.
TAATTAACTAGCAGGTCCATCTAGTCGGGTTCAAAGTCGACCTATAGAATTGGGACTGGATCCTCCTTAATGTTTGGTTTGTCGAGCACCTCCAAATAGGCCATCCTTTGAAAATCAAAGAATTTTAAGATTGTCAGCTTTTTGAGCAAATAGTTTCAAGATTTTCTGATTTAGGTATATGCAAAATCTCATATTTGTCAAAAGAGGATGAGATAGTATATATCTTCTATAGATATTTTGTCATTTCTCGAGCTCTAGCCTTGAACTCCTTGCGGACCTATCCAAACTCCCAGCTTCTGAGCAAGCTTTAAACTTGCAATGCAAGCTTTGTACTTGACCTTATTATTGAATGCATTAAAGCTAAAGTACATGGCATGCTCTCTCATGACTTCATCCGGACTGGTTACGATCAAACCAACTTCGCTTTTATTGGTGTTGAAAGATCTGTCGACATGGAACATCCAAAAGTTTGCTAGTTTTTACTCCAACTCCATGTTGACCTCTATCTCCTCAAGAATTATACACTTCATGAGGAAGCCAATCAGTGTTTGGACTTTGATGATGGTTGGGTTTGCTAATGAATATCAAACTCCTCGAGCTCAACACTCATTTGGCCAGCCTTCTTGAGGTGCTAAGCTTTTGAAGAATTGGCCTCAGAGGTTGGTTGACCAGCACAATAATGGAATGAGCCTAGACGTAGGGTCAGTGTCCTTTAGCTAAGATGATAAGGATATAAGCTACCTTCTAAATTTTGAAGTACCTTGTCTCAACATCCTGAAGGACTTGGTTGGTGTAGTAGGTTAGCCTCTGTACTCTTTCTTTTCAGATTAGGATTGAGCTTAGTGCCATGTGGGATACAACTAGATAGAGATAATGCAACTCTCCAAGGTAGGGCTTGACCAAGAGCAATGACAAGCTAAGATAATTTTGAAGCTAGTCGAAGTCAATCTAGCACTACTCAGCTCCATCAAAAGTCTTTGATTTGCTTTGGCATCTTGAAGAAAGACATGCACTTCTTCACCAAACTAGACATGAATCTACTTAAAGTGACAATTCACTTGCCAAACTCTATACTTTTTTCTTATCCTCAATGGTGACATATCCAGGATAGCTCATATCTTCTTAAGATTGACTTTGATCTCGTGCTATGTCACCATAAATCCAAAAAATTTCTCCAAGGTGACTCTAAAAGTGCACTTTCTTGGGTTGAGCTTGATGTAGCATTTTCTTAAAGTCTAAAATATCTCCTCAAGGTCAGCCATATATTGATGAACCTATCAGCTTTTCACTAGCATGTTGTCCATATACACTTCTATGTTGCTGTCAATTTTATCTTTGAAGATCTCATTGATAAGTATCTCTTGCATTCTTCAATCTAAAGAGCATAACTTTATAGCAGTATAGCCATTTGTCTATGATGAAGGATGTCCTTTCCTTATCCTTCGATTCCATTCATCCAAGAATGCGTCCATCAAGCTGAGCATTTGATGCCCTAAGATGGCATTGATGAGCTGGTTGATCCTGGACAAAGCAAAACTATCTTTTGAATAGATTTCATTAAGATCAATAAAATTGAACATGTCCACCATTTTCCATCCGTCTTTTCATAAGAATGATGTTAGCTAGCCAGTCAGGATAGTTCACCCCATGGATGAAGTTTGCAGCAATGAGTTTGTCCACCTCTTTGTCAATGGCCTGCTATCTCTCTAGGGCAAAGCTCTGGTTTTTCTATCGAATGGTTCGGTATGGGATATCCACATTCAGTTTATGGATGATGATCTCCTGGTTGATATTGGCAAATTGATCGCTGACCAGGTGAAGACATCGTAGTTGGCCCATAGGAAGTCCATAAGTCCAGCTCTATAGGCTTCATCCTGTTGAGCCTAAATCTGTATTGTTTTGCTCATATCCAATTCATGTGGGGGGATAGAGAGAAGTTTCTTAGTTGGTTCTTCACATTGTTGTCTTTTTTAATCTCAAACATTGAAGCTTTTGATTGGTAGCATCTCTACCGATCTTTTGTCTTTGAGAGATGTGGCATAGCATTGTAAGATGAGTGCTTGGTCATCTTGGACTTCTCCTACATCATTGGCTATAAGAAACCTCATCGTAGGTGATAGGTGGAAATGATGGCATGCAAATAGTTCAGGTCAGGACATCCTAGCATTGCATTTAAGCTAAGCGAACCTTGATCACCAAGAAATTAAACATCACCGTGGCCTATCTCCGCACCTATATAGCAGTGAGAATGACATGAACCTTGTTGTTGAAATGAGAGATTGGTGAAATGATTGCACAAAACCTGATGGGGTGGTTTGCTCTTCAAATAGTCCACCCATCTTAAAAATGATCTTCCAAGCAAGATGAAATATTATAATCAAATTTTTTTTATCAATGTATGGATAGCTATCTCTCAAGTACAAGTTTAGATTTGGCCTCAATGAAAAAATGGAGCACCTAATAATGCATTTTCATAGACCAAGAACTATGAGATCACCTCTTTCATTTTGAGAAGAGGTTTGATGTCTTCTATAGATACTGGATCTCTGAAGAACCTGACCAATAGAGAGTTGATTTTTTGAAGTCAATCTGGTGGGTTCAATTTGCAAAGCATCATTAAACAAAACATCTGCTGAGCATCCATTATCAACCAAAATGCTTTTATATCATAATTAGTAATGGTTATGAAACTACAATAGCATCATCACAGGGGATCTGGATGCTCTCAGCATTGGTGTTCGAGAAGGAGTTGTTAGAAAATATATCCTAAAACTAATTGTATGGATAATTATATTCTTTTTGTATATGAATTATTGATTGATAAATAAAAATTATTTTAGTATTTATTCATCACAAAGTTACATCTTCCTTGTGAAACTCTTATGTTATGATGAAGTCCTTAGAACTATGTAGAATCAATAAAGAAAGATTTATCGTATAGTTCTTAAATATATTTACGACCAAATAATACATCGTTATAGGATGATGACGCTTATCAAGTGAAGATCGTAGTGTGTTATATGGATTGCCTCTTAAGCAAGAAGTGTAAATACACTGATATGGCATACAGATGAGATATAGGAGTACATCATCACAGAACAAATGACTCACCTGCGGAGCGCTTTACTGTCAAGAGCTGCTCACAAAGTGTATGAGCATAAGTGTCCCTTAGATCTGAGATCACCTTAGTGATTTACAAGCAACTCACTATATTTTGATGCTCGACCATCTGTATTTCTAATGCAATGACGAAAGGCTACTAAGTACAGTCAAATACTTGCAAAGTTTATATATGGATCAAGATGGGATTGATCCCTCCAGATTATAGGAGCTGATGTATCATTGTATTTGAATTTAGTAAAATTTTGACTAAAATAATCTATGTGATGAATTTGAAAGATTGAAATACAATGTGAATGATTCTGTTAGGATTGACAATTAATCCTAGATCATCCTAGAGCATTCAGGATCAAAAGGATGAATAATGCGGTAACTATATACATAGGTTCTTGAATATTATCTTATAATTATTTAACCTATCTGAACATCAAAAATTATTTCTAGATGATAACTTCGATTAGTACAGAAAATAATTTCTGTACTGTCGACTTAGTTTTCGAACCTATGGAGTCATGCACAAAGTCAGACGACATAGAAAAATATTGATCTATATCTATATGTCTAATTTAGAAGTATAAGACTTAATTGAATAATATAGACTAACTTGATTGAGAATTAAGTTATGGATCATACAAGATTAAACAGTTGACTATATCTAGCTAGTACTAAACATGAGGTTCAGGTTCAATTTTGGAGATGAACAAATTTTGATCTATGATCTAAAAAGTCTATGAGAGATTGAATTTAAGTATTAATTAATTTTAGATTAGATCTGAATTAATTAAACTTAATTAGATTTAAAATTTTAAGTTAGACTTGGTCCTAAAATCTTAAACAGTTTAGGATTGATAACCTTTTCGAAATTATTTCGAATCAGCTTCAAATTGGATTCGAATTAATCCATTTTTGGATTAGATCCTTAGAGTCCACTTTTGCTGAAATTTTCTCTCCTTCATGACCGACCAACATCAAGTGGGGTGCTGGTTGTTGCCGCCCCACATAGGTTGTGGGTGTGGGTGCATGTAGGTGCTTAGTTAGGCACCAATCCTTCCTTAAATAGGACTCCTTCTTTAATAAATTATGGATTAATTCAAAGCCTGTTTGAAATAGGAATCCTGATCTTATGAATTATAGAGAATCATCTATAAATAAGGAGGGCCTCTAGCTATCAAATCATAACAATTAGATTGTGTGAAAGAGAGAAAGAGAGAGAGAGGCATGAGGTGATAGTGGGCGTCCCTCTTTTGGCGCGTCCCCTCTCTTAGCATCCCCTCCTCCTTGGCATGGACCTCCATTGGGCATCCCTTTTGCTGGTGTGAGGCATCACATTAGAGGCTCTCTTCCTTCCCTTTGTGTTCTTATGAAGGTGCTTTAATCCAAGGCTTCATCCCACTTTCCTGTGAAGTTTGGTGTTTGTGTGAAGTAGAGGGTCTGTGGATTCAGGCCTGTACAAAGGTTATGAACCATATTTTTTGAGATTTAATATCTATTCTGTTGTGAATCAGATAAAGATATAATCTTTATTAAGTTGATATAAAAAATTTTAGATGCTACCCTAGCTATCCACATCATTCTCACAAAAAAGTAGGCTTTCTTTCTCTTCAATTGATATCAGAGTCAAGTTTTGATATATGGATATATAATTAATTTTTTTTGATTATTTATATATTATGTATAATTAAAATTTTATATTAGATATTAAATCTGATTTAGATCTATTTAAATAAAATTTATAATTTGATTTTGATTAGATTACAAGAACCTAATCAATAGTTGGTTAAGATTTGTTATAAATTTATTATAACAGAATTTTATTATTACTAAATTTTGTTAGAATAACAATCTGATTTAAAATTTATTTTAAATTAATTTTAATAAAATTTTAATATTATTATTTCAGTTATGAAGTTAGACTTATTCTAGATCTAAATTGAATCTATTTTGATAGATTTTCAGATCTGATTTCTAACAAAATTCTGCATAACGTCAAAACAGATTTAACCAAAAAATTAATCTTTATACATTCATATGTATATTTAATTAATTTTTTATATGATATTATATCTGAAATTGATATTTTATAATCAGTATAAGATATATTTCAGATCTGATTTGATATATATAATGTATCAAATCTAATTAGATTAGATAAAAAATATGATTGATGAGATTAAATGCATGTTCATGACATAAATTATTTTATCAAAATTTCATGTTGATCTGATTGTATATGAAATAAGATTTTAAATCTTAGTAGCTCAGTACTCAAATTGATGGGATCACCAGACCATCCGATTTTAAGAAATCGAAGAGATTAATCTCCCTCTCTTGTCTATTCAACGGATTCTCTTATGACGTATAGGGGTGTCATTGTGATCCGATTTTATGAAGAAAAAAAATAAATAGATTCTTATAAATTATTTTAATTATAAATAAGTTTAGATTAGATTTAAAGTGATTTATGATTTATTATAATAATATAAATTTATATATATAATTATTTTAAATTTTAAAAAGTATGTTACACTAGATGTAATCGGTATTAATCTAAAAGTTATTATGATACATGTGATGTATGTATGAAGTTTAGATCATTCTTATGCTTGTTTAATTATTATATATATATATATATAAATTTATTTTTATGACTTGAAACATATGGTATGCTTCACTTGAAATTCTGATAGAATAGTTTTATAAACTGAAATACACGTTTCACACACTTAATTTTGAATTAAATTTAAATGATCTAGATTTGAGAATTAAAGATTACTAAGATACCATATAAAATGATAGGCTATGGGTTGGTATGAATCAGGTCCTTCTATTGGGCTAGACCTAGGATTAGAAATAAATATGAATCAAGTAGAGAAATTGATTAAATCTAATCAAAAATTAAATTAAATTAGATTAAAATTTTTCTAGATCGATCTCAATAGTTGAAGCTTGATTAAGTCCATATTTTTGACCTTAATAAATGAACCATAATCATGACTCAGTAGTTGAGCTCCAATCTTCTGATGGACTAAATTGAAACTGATTAACCAGTTAGTGTCTAAGATAAGTCTGACAATTTTGATCAAATAGTTATTAATTGGGAGCTATTCACCTAGATGGCGTCTACGGTGAGTTAATGGCATATCCCTCCTACTGATCTCACTTACCTGACTGACATGATAGATTATATTTTGATTAGATAACTAGTCGATTCAAGTTGACCCATGCCATCAAGACAAATCAGTATAACTGATTTAGGTGTCTTTAGACCAGCTTATGTTTAATCCTCTACAAAACTTGATGAAGTCAGTAGGAGAATTTACAACTTGTAGGTCAAACTTCTTCTCTTATTCTCAAATCAATACAATCAATTCTTCTAAATTATTAGGTCCTTAAAATAATATAATTATAAAAATAACTTATTCATAGCCTCCCATTAAGATGCGTGATAATGAGTCCAATGTTCCAAATAGGCATTGGAAGCACCATACATCTGGTGTCTATTGGGTATTAGAATTATTATTCATCATATAACCATCTTATTGTGCCCTTCAGATCAATACTTAGATTGGTCGAGCCACACTCGAACCTGAACATTTATTTGTTGGATGCGCCTAGTGTGGTCATGTTAATGGTTGGACCTAATCAAGATTTTCAGTGGAGGCACCACATGCCTACTGAAGGGAAGCTTGAGGCAAAACCTAATTACTAGAAGTTATTTGAAGAAATAATTAGTTATAAATCTATCCATGGATGCACTAGGATTGGTCGAGCCACACTCAGACCCGAATGTAGTCTGTCTAGATTCTAGTACCCGCTAAAGAATTAATGTAATTCTTTGAGTTGGAGGTAGAGGCTATCAATTTATATAAAATAATGGAAGAACCTTTAGACTAAAGTCCATATCTTTGAGATTAAAAGTAATTCATATACTAATAGATTTTAAATTTTCTTTCAACTATGGCCAACACACTATCGCTCCGTTCACTGTTAGACAGCGACAAGCTTATCGGATCTAACTTCGATAGCTGGTATCGAAGGCTAAAGATCATCTTAGAGTATGAAAGGATCCTGTACATGCTTACGGATCAGACATCTGAAGAACCTACTGCCAATACTCCTCGTACTGCAAGAGACACTTAATTGAAGTGGCTCGATGACCGCACGACTGTGCATTGCATGATAAACGCAATCATGAACGATGAACTTAGCTGTAAGTTTGAGGATACTAGCCAGAGGACATGATTAAAATGTTGAATGAGTCCTTCGACACCCCTGAGGATGCAGAGAAACATAAAAGCTCCTGCACAGTGTTCAATGCCTATATATGTGAGGGAGCTTTAGTCACCGATCATGTACTGTATATAATTGAGCAGATTAAATGTCTGAGCAAACTTGACTTTTTCTTAAATGAACAGTTAGGTAAGGATGCTATCCTCAATTTGCTACGAAATTCTACCTATCCTTCTTGAGTCATTATAGAATGACTAAGCCTGCAGTAAACTACCATGATTTACTAGGATTACTGCGACATTCGAGAAGGACCACCAGCTCCAGAAAGAGTCGGTGCATGTAGTGGGAGATTCGTCTATAGGTTGTCAATTCTCTAAGAGGGAAAAGAAGAAAAAGGTACAAAAAAATCATACCGCCAATTCAAAGCAGAGCAAAAAATCAAAAGTCGACAAGAGCCGGGTGGAATTCTTCTTTTGCAAGAAGCTAGATCATTGAAAAAAAAATTATCCTACTTATATACTATTCTTGATCCAAACAGGTCTAAGAACAAGAGAAACAAGCAATCGATTGCTTCACAAGGTACTTATATGATAACTCTTTGTAATTTCTCAATTTATGATACTACTATCTGGATATTGAATACCGAAAGTTCGATTAATATATGCAATTCATTGTAGGGACTACAGGTTAGTGAAAGTTTAGAGAAGGTGAGCGGTTCCTAAACGTTGGAGAAGGAAGTCTTATTCCAGTTGTGACTTTGAAAATTTTGCAGCTTATTTTCGAGTCCAGTAGTATCATGTTAGATGATTGTCATCATTGTCTTTATTTTTTGATGAATGTCATCTCTATAGGTCTTTTGGCCAAACTTGATTTTAAATTTTTAATAAAAGATGATTTTTGTGATATCAGTATGAATGATACTGCAATTATGCAAGGATAATTAAGATATGGTATATACATATTATCACAGTCTATTGGTGTAATGTACACTCCAGTAAACATCCTAAAATAGATAATATTAGTGAATTCTACCTTTGGCATGGTAAGCTGAGTCATGTGAATAAGAATAGGATTGATAGGTTAATCAAAGAGCGTATCCTTGAGATTGATGATTGTGAATCATTACCAACCTGTGAATTCTGTCTATTTGGTAAGATGACTAAATCATCTTTTAAAGAAAAAGATGAAAGAGCCAATGATGTCCTAGGTCTAATATATAGTGATGTATGTGGATCAATGAACATAGATGTCAGAGGAGGATACTACTACTTTATTACATTTACAGACAATCTATTGAGGTATGTGTTTATCTATCTTATAAAATATAAATCAAAATCATTTGAAATATTCAAATGATTCCACAGTGAAGTAGAGAAATAGACTGAAAAGAATATTAGACTCTTCGTTCAGACCGAAGAGGCAAATACCTTACTAGTGATTTTCTGACATATTTAGAGGAGAATTGGATTCTCTCATAGTGGACTCCTCTCGAAATACCACAATATAATGGAGTGTCTGAAAGATGGAATCGAACATTGTTAGACATGGTCTGATCTATGATGGGCTTTGCAAGTCTACCAATATCTTTTTGGAGATGTGCTCTAGAAACTCCTGCTATATTTTTAATAAAGTGCTAAGCAAGTCTGTCGATAAAACTCCACATAAGATATAGGCTGGGTGTAAGCCGGTGCTCTTACACCTGAGGGTATGGGGGTGTCCAGCTTATGTCAAACATTTAAAGATAGATAAGTTTGGATCAAAGTCTGATAAATACTTGTTCGTAGGATATCCAAAGAAAATTAAAGGGTACTACTTCTACCTCGCTAAAAAATAAAATATGTTTGTCAACAACAGGACAGTCTTTTTGAAAAGAGAGTTCCTTGGAGAAGGAACTAATGCCTATAAAATTAAACTTAGTGAAGTTCATGAGGAGATCCAGAGAATCGAATCCTGAGCCAGTAGAGGCACCATTGAGAAGATCAGATAGAGTATCACGTTAACTGGATATATACTATAGTTTCTTGGTCCGAGATGGTGACCCTATCGAACTAGATGAGAATGATGAGAAAGCCATGCAAATGCTCGACTCTCAGAAATGGCTAAAAATCATGAAGTCCGAGATGGAGTCCATGGAGATCAATGGTATATAGACACTAGTTAATCTGCCCGAAGGGATAAAATTTATAAGGTGTAAGTGGATTTTCAAAAGAAACGAAGTGGACGGGAAGGTAGAGACCTGTAAAGCCCATCTAGTTATCAAGGGTTACCGTCAGTATTATAGTATTGACTATGATGAGATGTTCTCCTATGGCAATACTCAAGTCCATCCGGATTATGCTTGCTATAACTACACACTTAGATTATGAGATCTGACAAATGGATGTCAAAACTGCTTTTCTTAATGGAGAGCTAGAAGAAGATGTATATATAATATAGCCTGAAGGGTTCATATTCAGAGACGAATTTAAGATGTGCAAGCTAAATATGTCCATTTATGGACTTAAGGAGGCATCTAGGAGTTGGAACATATGTTTTGATAAGGTGATCAAAATATATGGCTTCGTTGAGAACAGAGAAGAGCCTTGCGTCTACAAGTGGGCTAATGATTTTGTAGTCATCTTTCATGTACTATATATGGATGACATACTGTTAATACAAAATGACATCCCAGCTTTGCAGAGTGTGAAGCTGTGGTTATTATTACAGTTTTTTATGAAAGATTTGAAAAAAGTATCCTACATATTAGGGATAAAGATCTATAGGGATAGATCTAAAAGATAGTTTGATTTGTCCCAATCCACATACATCGATACCATATTGAAATGGTTCAACATGGAGAATTTCAAGAAAGACTATTTTTCAATAGGTCATAAAATTATTCTCTTCAAGAAAGATTGTCCGACAATCCCTTAGGAGAGAGAGTGTATGAGTAGAATACCATATGCATTGATAGTAGGATCTATCATGTATGCCATGATGTGTACGAGATCAGATGTGGCCTATTCACTAGGGGTAGTGAGTAGGTACCAATCAGATCCGGATGAAAACCATTGAAAGGTTGTAAAGACAACCCTTAAGTATTTAAAAAATGCTAAAGATCAGTGGTTTATCTATGGAAACACAGATCTGAAATTTATGGGATATACTGATTCCAGTTTTCAGTCAGATAGTGATGACAGTAGAAGCATATTGGGCTATGTATTTATCTAAAATGGAGAAGCCATTTACTGAAAGAGTTTTAAGAAACATACTATGGTCGATTCTGTATGCAAAGCATAATACATTACTGCATCCGATGCTGCAAAGGAGGCGGTATGGTTATGAAAATTCATCATCGAGCTTGAAGTTTTATCTTCTATTGATGGCCCCATTCTGCTGTACTGTGACAGTACTGGAGCTATAGTTCAGACGAAAGAATCTAAGTCACATCAACATACCAAGCACATTCTGCGTCGCTATCATTTTGTATGAGAGATCATGAATCGAGATGACGTCGAGCTTAAAAAAATTGATGAAAAAGAGAACCTACCTGACCCCTTCACTAAAGCTCTTGAGATCAAAAAGTTCGATGATCACAAATAGAAGATGGGTATAAGATACTATCCCGATTGACTTTAGTCCAAGTGAGAGTTGTTGAAAAATATATCCTAAAATCAATCATATGGATGATTATATCTCTTTTGATATAAATTATTGATTGATAAATAAAAATTATTCTGTTATTTATTCATCATAAAGTTACATCTTTCTTGTAGAACTCTTATATTGTGATGAAGTTCTTAGAACTATATAGTAATCAATAAAGGAAGATTTATCGTATAGTTCTTAAATATGTTTGCGACCAAATGATACGTCATTACAGAATGATAACATTTATCAAGTGAAAGTCGTTATGTGCCATATGGATTAATTTTCTGCTTAATCAAAAAGTATGGAGACACTAGTATGGCATACAAGTGAGATGTAGGAGTACATCATCACTAAACAAGTGACTCACCTGCTGAGTGCTCTACTATCAAGAGCTACTCGCGAAGTGTATAGGCATAAGTGTCCCTTAGACCTGAGATCACTATAGTGACTTATAAGCAACTCACTGTACTTTAGTGTCGGACCATCTGCATTTCTAATGCAGTGATGGAAAGCTATTTGGTACAGTCAAGTACTTGTGAAGTCTGTGTGTGGATCAAGATGAGATTGATCTCTTAGGATTATAAGGAGTGATGTATCGCTGTATTTTAATTTAGTAAAATCTTGATCAGGATAATCCTTGTGATGGATTTGAAAGTTTGAAATACAATATGGATGGCTCTGTTAGGGTTGACAGTTAACCTTAGATCATCTTAGAGCATTCAGGATCAAAGGGATGAATTATGCGATAACCATATGGATATGTTTTTGAATATTATCTTGTAATTATTCGATCTATCCAGATGTTAAAAACCATTGCTAGATGGTAACTTCTATTAGTAAAGAAAATGGTTCCTGTACTATCAGCTTAGTATTCGAACCTATGAAGTCACGCACAAAGTTAGGAGATGTAGGAAAGTATTGGCCTATGTCTATATGTCAAATTTGAAACTGTAAGACTTGATTGAACAATATAGACTAACTTGATTGAGAATTAAGTTATGAGTTATATGGGATTAAATAGTTGACTATGTCTAACTAGCACTAGACATAAGGTTCAGGTTCAATTCTGAAAATGAACAAATTTTGATCTATGATCTAAAAAATCTATGAGAGATTGAATTTAAGTGTTAATTAATTTTAGATTAGATCTGATTTAATTAGACTTAATTATATTTAAAAATTCAAGTTAGACTTGATCTTAAAATTCTAAATAGTTTAGGATTGACAATATTTTTGAAATTATTTTGAATCAGTTTCGAATTGAATTTAAATTGATCCATTTTTGGATTAGATCCTTAGAGTCCACTTTTAATAAGACTCTCTCTCCTTCATGACCGACCAACATCAGGTGGGGTGCTAGTTGTTGCCACCCCACATGGGGTGTGGGTGTGGGCGCATGTAGGCACCTAATTAGGCACCAATTCTTTCTCAAATAGGATTCCTTCTTTAATAAGTTATGGATTAATTCAAAATCTATTTGAATTAAGAATCCTAATCTTATGGATCATGGAGAATCATCTATAAATAGGGAGGGGCTCTAGCTATCAAATCATAATAATTAGATTGTGTGAAAGAGAGAAAAAGAGAGAGAAGCATGAGGTGATAGTAGGCATCCCCCTTTTGGCGGGTCCCCTCTCTTGGCGTCCCCTCCTCCTTGGCATGGACCTTCATTGGGCATCCCTTTTGCTGGTGTGAGGCATCACTCTAGAGGCTCTTTCCCCTCCCTTTGTGGTCTTGTGAAGGTACTTCAATCCAAGACTTCATCTCATTTTTCTGCGAAGCTTGGCATGCGTGCGAAGTAGAGGGTCTGTGAATTCAGGCCCGCGCAAAGATTGTGAACCAGATTCTTAGGGATTTAATTTCTATTTTGCTGTGAATCAGATAAAGATCTAATTTTTGTTAAGTTGATATAGAAAATTTTAGATGCTATCCTGGCTATCCGCATCATTCTCGTAAAGAAACATGCTTTCTTTCCTTTCAATCACCTCATCCGACTTCTGTTTCTTCATGGTGCCAAGATTTCAGTCTAGGTTGCTCAGGCATAGATCTTTTACATGGATAAGCTGGTTCCACATGTTGTTGGTTCACTTGAGATTGTGTTGATGACTCCAATAGTAGATCGATTGTCGAGCAGCAGCTCAGAAAAAGGCTACCTCCAACCAGGATCATCCCGATCCTGTGGATAGCTGAAGTAGGCATCAAGAAAATCCCATTGATGAGAGCTTTGATCTCATTCATTTGTTAGTGGCAGTCCTCGATATCATACACATAGTTGTATTGGAATTAGTAGTACTTTTTTGTATATCTTCACAAGCTTTGGGCTTCATTTTTCATAGCCACTTGACATACTCCTAGCTCTAAACTCCATTAAGGTTTGTCCATAGGAGGTGTTAAGAGATGTGTATCTCTTAAACCTTCGAAAGGACTCCTAAACCATTAGAAGTTTCCACTATTTCTTTTAGGCTTCTTGTAGGGATCATTTAGGTCATCTCTGGACCACTTATTCTTCTTCTTTTTGCCAGCCTTCTTGCCATGTTGCTCTGCCATGTCCTCTTCAGTATTAATATATTTATCTTCTTGGGCCAAAAGCTTGATGTAGTCTTTGGGGAACCTCTTCTTGGGGGAAAGAAAAAAACAACACGACTTCATTCCCCTCTTTAGGGATGACATCATAACTGAATGGTTCAGATCATGGATCTTCAACATTATCGTGTTGAAGCAGTTGATGTAGTCTAGGAGAGATTCGTCATCCCTCTATTTGATAGTGAAGAGAGTGTTGGATGTCTTACTCAGCTTCCCACTGCTCTTGAACTAGGTAGGAAAGATTTTGTTGAACTGTTCAAAAGAGTGGACCATATTTGTCTTCCAAGGAGTTGCAACGAAAGCTTTGCACATCATCGAGTTGGTGGTCACCTCGACTATCATAAGAGCTTTGTAACTCTCTAGATTGTCATAGGGATCAATGGTATCATCGTAGGTCTCCAACTGTGAAATCTTGAATAAGGAAGGAATGAACTCCTCTATGATCCTTATCGAGAATGGAGGCTTGGTGGGGAACTCCAGATCATTTTTTGAGGATGGCTGATGCTGCTACAACACCTTGAGGTATTGATCTACCTCCTATAGCTTTCAACTAAGGTCATCTTATCTTGTGAAAGCCTCTCAGGATGGCAGGATGATGATCTATCACCATTAGAGTCCCAGAAAGAAGAGGAAGAAGAAGTGGAGGTGAGCACTTCTTACCTTATCCGAAGCTCTATGGATGAGAGTGATGGTTGTGAAGCACCTTCCTTAGACTCTATGACCAAGAATAGCAGTGGTGAGAGAATCACTTTGGGCTCTAATGAGAAGATCGATGCACATGGGGAGCCCTTTTGAAGCCGAGGGAGAAAGAATGATGGCTTCAATTTGGGCTCTATGGAAGGCTTGACTGTGTCAGGGCTATATAGTCGCTTGGTATGCCAGTCTCCCACTATTGCTGTTATTATTGCTATTATGTAGCTGTCTGCTACAAGCTCTGCACTACTATGGTCAGTGCTTAGACCTATTATAGGAGATACTAAAATTGATTGGTGGTAACCGTTGAAACTATCTACACCTTGGAAGGAGGTAAAACCCTCCAAGGGCTCTGGATAGAGCTTTTGGACTCTACAAGTGGTTTGGAGTGATCGATGGAGGGCATCACTTATGCCTTTCTGGATCTCATAGTGGTTGCTATTCAGCAGAACCTTTAGTGATGGGATTAGGACATTTTCTCTTTTGTCAATCTATTGCTTTGAGGATCGATCTAACTCAGGACGATGAGCTAGATGGTAAGCAGGAGAGTTAGGACTAGATGCTGGTCAAAGATCTTGAGGTAGTTGATGATGGTGGGATCTTTACTCCAACATTCAGATCGGTCCTGAAACATAATAAGCAGAAGAAGTCCACTTGTCGGAGGTTTCTCAATAGGAGACCCTTTGATGCCCAAGTTAGATCATCTCAAGATAATGATAGAGGTTCTGAGTGGAAGAAGAGAGAGAAGGTCAGAGAGTTAGAGTCAGTTAGTGTATTGATAAAAAAGAGGGAGAGAGAGAACTCAGAGTCTCAACTTTCTTATGTCCTGTACTTAATGTGGACTTATCAAGACTGGGATTTAGAACTTACTTAGAGGACCCCTTAGGAGTGGTTTATATAGGTGAGAGCTAAAGCCTGTTGCAATTAGAATCTTGAGACATATGAGAGAGGCCATGATGGATAACCTCCACATGTCTAGTAGATATGGTGATGCTGTTTCACCACTGTAGGCAAGCTTTTACTTTTCGGGGGGGGGGGGGGATTAAAAAAAAGATTTGGGCATGTTCATGTATTTTTTGGAGTAGTCATATAGTGGAAACTAGTTGGCCAAGATGAGGACTAAGTGACCGATTCGTGGGGGCTCTGATTGGTCAGTTGTGCCACATCGGCTATAGTCAGTTCCAATGTGTATCAGTTTCATTTAAAATGCAGAAAAAATCTAAAAAATTACTATCAAAATATATATAATTTAGACTCACAAAAAAGAGGATATTGCATGCTCCATGACAGGGCAGCATGCCTTTGGTTTCTCATGTGATTACCCTTTAAAAACTCTTCTACTCAGTGTCTAAAACCCATGAAAACTTGTTTTGTTGGGATTTCCAATAATTTGAGTGGATTGACAACTTGGACAAGTTAACTGGTAAGCTAATACAAAAATAATTAATATAATATCTGAATAATATAAATATATGGTATTATACAAATATATATTAAATGTATAGATATATTTATATTCAACATAAGCTTAAATATATAAATTGTATTAGATATAAAGATATACAACATAAGCTTAAAATTAATGTAAAGTAATAAAAATATGAATATAAAATATTGATAATTATTTAAGTGCATAACATAAATTAAATATATTTTTATAAGGATAATTTTGAAAATTGATAGAGCTAGGTCGCTGATCTGCCTACAAACTTGATCCATTCACTAAGTTGAATCATTGAGTTTTTGATCAGGTCATTTACTATGAAATGATTGATCCAATTAGGAATCCTACCTATATGATCCAAATATTATGATCCTTGAGTTAGATCATGGAGTTTTAGTTCTTGAAAATCCAAACAAAGAGTATATTTGGTTCAAAAATAAAGATTTGAAGTAAAGGGAGGTTAATCAATTAGAAATTGAATCAAATTCTAAAAATTCAGAGCATAACAAGATCAACTAGCCTAAAGATCAATCAAGCCTAGGAAAAAAAATTGGAGCAAAGGAAGCTCGTTTAAATGGATATGATATCAAGTTCCAAAGAAATTGTGATTTAAGAATCAATTGATTTTGAAATTACTTAAAAAGAGTCAAATAATACCGCAATTGATCCAGTCATATAGATCCTTATTGCAGAGTTAAATTATGTAGAAGAGCCTTATGATGAAACTATCTAAGATATGGATATTTCTTTTGAAGAGTTAGTCAGACACGAGGATGAAGAGCTGGCTAATTTTGTAATTTTAAAGATTAAGCAATGACAAGTTATGTTTGGAATGCTTGATTCACGTTATGCCTTGGTAATGGCATACTCATAGTGATTATAATTGGCAACTTGATATTTACTAGTTTAAGTTAGAAACTCGATGGAATCTGGATATAATAACCATGTAATCAATGTTGGAAAAAAGTGCTAAAGGACATCATCAACTTCAATGCATGCATCGAAAGGGACATGCCATTGAAGGAGTTCTTTCAAGCTAACATAGGAGCTGCATAGTTTAATTCTTGGTTCAATAAGTTATTATATATTGTTATTATTAAAACAATAATGGTAATAGCTATTGGATGCTCATGATATCAGAAAATTTAATATTATAGGTATGGACTTTGTAATGAAGGGGATATTAAAATTCATTGCCCAATTTTCGATTTTTACTTAGTTGGTCATGAGTTCTAGTAATGTTAGAATTCAGGTCTATATTAAGTTAGGTTGAGTCTCAGGCTCAATATACCAGCGTCTATCTTTCAATAGGAGATAATATTTTTAATTTTTGGTAGAAGATGGTAAAATTTTTGTCTTTCAGTGGGAAGGATAATGTGGTTTCATAAAAAGTGGAAGGGAGTTGATGAGTGGAGTTGGAGAATTTCTTGAAATGTAGAGAGCTTTTTTGACGTGTGAGAAAGAGCGAGACTTTGTGCCTTTTTTGTTGCGGAGAGAAGTTGAGTTTGTTCTTTTGGACTTCTATTTCTTATTAGAAGATTTATTCTCTTCAGAAATCTTTCTTTTTACTATTTTTTTATTTCTATTACTTAAATTAATTAGTGCTTGTTCTAGATCCTACACCAACATATTTTATTTATACCAAGTAGCATGCTTTTCTACAGATTCCTCCGTCTCTCGAAGCAAAAAAAAAAAAAAAAAAAGAAATCAATTTGTTGCCTACTTGGCTTCCCTTGCAAATCTTTTTCTTGAATCATATTTAGTACTGCAAATTAACTTAGCTACTCATAACTAGTTCAAGCTCGACTCACTAATATTTTGGTTTAGCTCAACTCAGCCTAAACAATATCTATTAAGCTTACTTCGAGCTTTAGCTAAACTTAAGCAACATGATGTTTGACTTAGCTTGATTTGTTTACACCTTTAATCACAATAGTCGTTAACTATACAAATATATTTGCTTTGCACCCTCTCTACTTCTACTTATAAATAAGAATGCTGCGAGACTAGCATGCTTATTGTTAGAAGTGTTTACGATTTGGCTCAGCTCAATTCGGGGTTAATTTTCAAATCGAATCGATTTGAATTGATTTTTTAAAATGAAAATTAAAATCGAACTGGTTACATAGAAAAATCGATTCAAATTGAATAAAAAAAAATCAATTTGATTCGGTTCGATTAATTGGATTGTGGACTATTGGACTTCTATCAAATAGATAGCTTATAAGATGTGCTAAATGAACTGTTATTAATTTTAATTTTTTTCTAATCATGCTAAATAGGTAACTTATGAAATGGGCTAAATATAGAAGCAATAAATCTTAGCATACTAGACGATCTTTGAAGGAAAATAGTAACATCTCCTCGGATGGATAAAATCTTAGATCGATGGCTCATAAAAATGATGCTAAATCAAACCACACCCCCCCCTCCTCCTTCTGCCCCCAACCCTCCAATCACCCACTTCCTTTCATATCTTGAGGATACCAAGATCTCCATCCTCTACTACCTTGAATCTTCTAAGAACCCTCCCTCTCTTTCTTTTTTAATATTTTCATGATATCAAGATTTTCAAGAAGGAGAAAGAGGTAGCTGTTGCTTGATCTCAAGGTGGAAGGAGAGAAGCGGATTATTAATAGTTATTTTGAAAATGCCTTTGACCAAGGATGGTTCTATAAGAGGATATAAACTAATTAATGATATTGTTAGAAGGCATCAAAGTATGTTCATATCTTTTAGAGAATACAGAAGAAGAAGCTGTCAAAGAAGAAGCCAGAGTCGGAGTGGGAGGAGACAGAAGACTCGAGCCGTTGAAGTTAGATACATCAAGATGGAATGGGAGGAGAGGAGGGCATGATCGTAAAGGATGGATATTTCTCAATTTTGGGGAGGGGTTAGGGCAGTTTAGGCAAAATATAAGTAAAATGATGGCGGTTTATATATCCATAAGTAGGTTCAATTTAAATTAAATTTTTTAAAAATTTAAATAGAAACTTAATCAATTTATTTTTTTGTTTCTAAAATTTTTAAATAGAAATGGAAGTGAATATATAAAAAAATTGATTTAAATTGAATGAAAATTAATGATTCAGATCGGTTTTTTTGGTTGATCGGTTTGCTTGCGGACCCTACTCACTATACTCCAGGCCCTCGTGATGCAACATAAGAATTTTTTTAAAATAAAAAAGAGAAAGGGAGTGCAGTGGCTTTTGGATTCCCAGGATCATGCTTTGGCTAAGTACTGGACTAAGGTATGGCTTGGCAGTAAAAATTTTGGATCGATTGGCTTGACATTAAAAATTTTGGATCGACTGTGCAAATCTTAGATAGCCATCATGTCAGCTATCTCAGAAAAAGATGCTGGAACACAATCCTATTCCAATTTTAGAGATATGTGACTACCATTTATCGATAACATAAATAATATGGTGGCTATCCAGTTTTGCAAAATTCTACGATAAAACGCGCATCATGAATGATCGAACTCGACATGAGATCCCTGCTACTGCTTCGGGTTGTGGAAGGCGCGCAAAAGCTGGCGGAGATCCTCCTGTCTTCTCTCCCTTGCTGGTGGTGGAGCCCATTGGGCATCCAAAAGCGACGCTAGCGGTGGCCTTAAATGGCACCACAAAAGCGAGCCCCAGTATAAAAGACCCAATTTAAGGGGGCCCCACTCTTGCCGTTTTTAACGCGACCCACCAACAAACCCATTCGAACCTCTTGAATGGATCTAATCATGAGCCGGACTTGGATCAAAAAACTGTCAAGATTTACAGAGATCCAGTTCGAAATCCGATTAAAAATGGATAAAATTTAAATCCGTTCATCAGCTCTACTCTTGAATCAAATCAACTGAACAGTGTTCCCTCGATAGACCCCCCCAAACAAACCATTCACAACCCACCGATCAATGTCCTGCAAAAATCGTGCTCATCCAACGGCCCAGATCTATCCATCACGACCCGACGGCTCCGCCAACATCTCCCCCGGCGGCGGGCGCCTGGCGCCGATTCTTGTGGAGCACCCGTTTCGTTCTCTCAAAGAATTTAACTTCCAAGTATACCCCTAAGAATTTACACGATTTCCTAAATCTTATTCTAATGGTTTTAAAGTGAAAGTGCATTATTGTATTTCTACTTAACCACGCTTACAGCCTTCCAAAAAAAATTTTCTCCGCCTCGCCATCTCTCTCCCCTCCACCTGCTTTGTTGCTGCGAAGCCTCGCGTTCATCTTGTTTTTTCTCATTTCTCCGATCACTAGGTTCTTCGACTAATCCCCATAATTCGATCCGATCGTGAACAAGCTCCAGAACATCTTCGCCAAGCTCGGCCGGCCTCCACTGTCGATCAGCCGCAGGTGGTCGTGGTCGGGAGCCAAAGCAGCGGCAAGTCGAGCGTGCGCGAGGCCCTCGTTGGTCGGGACTTCCTCTCGAGGGGCTCCGATATCTGCACCCGCCGACCGCTGGTGCTGCAGCTCGTGCAATGCCCGCCGGCGGCCGGAGAGGGCCGAGGGGGATGAGTGGGGGGAGTTCCTCCATTTGCCTGGGAAGAGGTTCTACGATTTCTCCGACATCCGACGGGAGATTCAGGTAATTAGGGCTTCTAGTTTGTATACTAAGGTTGAAAGCTGCTTTTTGTGTGTGTGTGTGCGCGCGCGCGCGCGCGTGCGGGCGCATTCGCTGGCTATTTGTATATTTCTGCTTTGTCTTTTCTTGTTTCTTTTCTGAAAATTCTTGATTTTTTTCTTGTTCTCGTGAAGAAATGAATTGGGAGTGCGTCCACAACAGGAAGCTATCTCGAGAAATGTAGTGCGATAGTTTTTCTTGGAGGCTATTGTTGCTTTTGCTTTATTACAAGATAAATATCCTATTGTGATTTTTAATTCCTTATTTGAAAAAGAATCACATATTTTATAAAAATTGGACATTTCTATTCAGTTGTGCTTCAAAGTTTCTGAAGAAATCAAAGTAGAGCTAATAACTTTGATCAAGGATCGCCCACTTGGAATCGGGCCGCGTGTCGGCTGGTCGATGGTATGAGTCCCTCCCATGTTGGACCATATTGGACTCAAACTAATACACAAACGGGGGATAAACTTGGGAGGAAAAGAGCGAGAAAGAGAGGTGGGAGGGAGGGAGAGATGCCGGCGATGGCCATCAGAGGGCCGCCGCAGCCTTTCGGGTTCCATGGTTCTCTATGAAAGAAAATAAGAAGAGAGAGAGATAGAGAAGGGAAGGGATAGGAGAGGAGGGAGGGGAAAGTGGCGGGGAGGTCGCTAGAGGACCGCTATGGCCATTTGGTGGCCCCAAATATTCCCACAGCCGCCATGGGTTTGAAATAGGGGCTTCGCCCATGTTTCATCTGATATTTAAAAAATCTGATATATAATGAAGTCGGCAATGGATTTGTCGGATATTTTAGAAGTTCCGACAAAATAGGAGCGAAGCCTCTGTTTCGAATCTATGGTGGCTATGAGAGTGTTTTGGACTATCTGGCAGTCTCCCCACTGCCTTTTTCTCCCTCCTCTTCCCTCTCTTCTCCTCTCTCTTTATCTATCTCTCTCTTCACATCTTGTGGAGGATCGTGGAGACCCGAAGACTCGGTGGCCCTCCGATGGCCTCGACAGGCAACTGCCAGCAACAACTGGCCTTTCGCTTTCCTTTCCTCCCCTCTTCTCTCTCTCTCTTCCTCTTTTTTCTTCTATCTTGCTCCATCTTCGCTGGCGTTCCAAATAAGATGTCCGAACCATACCAGTTAGCTGCTGGTACGGTTTGGCATGTCTCGAGTTGCCTGGTTCAGGGCGGTTCGGCGAACCATGACTTTCATTGTTGAATTTGGGATGTATTGAAGTAAAGAGGCAATTTTGCAAGCAAAAGCTTAAGCTATGTCTTCAATCCTCATCCAGAGTTTTTGGTGAAATTTGCAATTTCATGCTGCTAAATTGATTGAATATTTGGTTTACTACATCCCTGTTAAGAGTTTTAAGATAAGCAATCTCAATTATCGGCTCACATCATGCATTCATGAGATATTTGGGCTTCAAGAAACGGAAATTTAACAACAAAAAAAAAAACTCTAAATTTGGGAATTACATTTTCAGGAACAAATGGAGGTTTTTTGGCCTACTACAAGTTAATGATTTCTGTTGTGCTGCAGTAAAGTTTGCTGCTACCTTGTTTCTTGTTCCTTTCGCCTCATAGACCAATTCTACTCTTTATGACATGCACACAAACACAAAAATATATTAAGGTTGCCATGTGATACCGATCATATCAAATTCTTAAACAATGCACTCCTATTCTGTTCATTTATTTCAGGCTGAAACAGATAGGGAAGCTGGATGGAACAAGGGAGTTTCAGACAACCAAATTCATTTAAAGATTTTCTCACCAAATGTTCTTAATATCACATTGGTTGATTTACCTGGAATAACAAAAGTGCCAGTTGGTGACCAACCAAGTGATATCGAGGCAAGAATTAGAAAAATGATCTTATTGTACATCAAGCATACAACTTGCATAATTTTAGCAGTATCTTCGGTAAATGCAGATTTAGCAAATTCTGACGCACTGCAAATGGCAAGGCTTGCCGATCCAGATGGTAATTTCTTTAAGAAGTTCTAGGGTGACAATAAATCTTGTGATGTGAAAACAAAGGATCACTTAATTCTAAGATTTTTTTTTTTTTTGGCATTTTCCTTGCGGGCTCTTGAACAATTGGTGTTATCACAAAGGTCTCATTTATGGACTTCTATATTGCTGCATTATAGTTATGTTATAGTTAGTCTTTCTTTTATTTTTATTTATGTTTTAATGAAACATAGTAATGATTCTGTGGCTTCTCTTGGATATTATGGACAGAGGAACCAATGCTTGTAACTTCTTACCTGGAAATGTGATCCCTCTTAAACTTGGTTATGTGGGTGTGATGAATCACAGTCAACAGGTATTTCTGTTGTCCACAACTGGAGATTATATCATTTATTTGCCATTGTTTGATTTGCTATTTGTGCACTGAAAATGTTTATCTTATTCTGCTGAGAATTGAATTTTCTGTGTCTTTGGATATCATTAGAGCTTTTTTGGTTGTTTGAAATTTGACTTCAGCATACATTTTCCTTTCTTCTTCTATTTTTTTTTTTTACTTAAAAAAAAATCAGTTAAATTTGTGCCATACAATGTCCGCCGTACTGGTCAGCACAGTACTATACAGGACGCACAATACCATATAGGTATGCAGTCTTGTACTATGATACTTGGTATACCTCACCGTCTTATATCATACCACGTACTGGCACTGCAATACGATGGTTTTTGGGCTCCAGCACTGAGACGGAGAACTTTGGTCTGTCAAAAGTAGGAGGCCTCTCATAAATTCACAAGCATTGAGGTTGGATATGTATTGGTTTGCTCCTTTGTCTTCATCCTAACGAATGAATTTGTTGAGCATAAGTAATTTAAATATGTCATTGCGCATAGAGGGTGAATTTACCATCCCTTGGTTCTATGCAGAAGGAAGGGTGGTGGAAGGATTACATGCGATGCTACTAGTGGATTTTTGTTGATAAAAATGCTTTGTGGTGTACGTCTATGTTGAACTGGCTAGATATCTTAGATAATTGGAATATTGATGTTCTATCGTCAATCAAGCAGGCATTTATTTAACCTTGATCATTTGAAATTTTTGGGATTAGTTGCTGATTTATTAGATGTGGCTTAAATATTCCAATATGATAGGTAATAGTTGGAAAGGTGACTAACATAAGAGTTTTGGTATGAATAAATGACACCCTCTAGAATGCTGATTTGAAGTATGGTTAAGTCCAAGTCATGAATCTTAAAATTGCTTTCCAGGTGTGACCAATTGACTTTTTGAATTCTGGTAAGCCTATCAAGTTTATTGATGGCTTTGAAGAAAACTTAGGGCTCTATGCTTTCAAAGGTTTTTTGAGTACACATGATTCACAAGCATGCTTGCTGTGGCAACATCTACCGAGATTGTGAGGGGAAGAAAAAATACTGCCTGCTTTATTATTGTAAAATTTATCATTGAGATTGTTTCTTTATCGAATTTTGTTTCACAATAAATTGGTAGAACATTTACCCTCTCAAGTCAAAATTTATGAAACCCAAGTAATTAAGTTGGTTTCTTATTAGAATCGGATCCATTGATCGGCCAAGTCTCACAGGCTTGGGGTGTAATATTGTTGAGATCAATCTGAATTGGGTTTGATCAAGCTTAATTTGAAATTTAGGGATGCCAAAGGTTTGGGATATTGTAGTAAAGCGAATTGGGGGGGGGGGGTGGGGCTGTTGAGTGTTGGTGATTATTCAGTGGCATGATAAAGAGGCAAAGAGATATGTTTCCTTGGTGTCCAATGGGAGTTTGGGTCATATTTGGTCAAAGGTTATTTTGAGCTTCAACATATAAGACTGTGGTATGGGAGGTATTTTGTAGTGGAAAGTGCAAAAGTTTTCACATAGTGGAAGCAGTCATTGTTTAATATACTGTGGCTTGATCTTGATTTTATTTCAATCTGATTTAAGGGTATGAAATTGTTTGAAATGGGCTGATTTTCAGGATGGCAAGTAATTTTACTTCATCAAGCTCAATGAAATAGGGAATGGACCAAACTTGATGTTAAATTTCAAAATCAAAATTAATCCAACTCAACCTTGATCAAGCTTGTCTCTGTTACACCTTTGTGCATGTGAGTTTAGTTTACAGATGGGGATTTTGATCTGTTGCTAATTTGATTTTTATTTTCTTTTTTTGGGTTTGGTAAGAAATTTTGATTCGATTAAAATTTAGACATTTTGCCAATTTATTATAAAATATATTTAAGTAAAGATGCAATATTAAACATTACTTTTTTGCATCCACCAATGCAATATTAAAGAAAAGCAATCATTTTTTAATACTTTTCAGATTCCAAGTAGTCGTGTCCACAGGAGAGATCCTAGCTGGTCATGTATACCCAAAATCTTGTAAAGAATAGATTCAATATGAAATTCCTAAGATTTTCTTGTTAATAGGATGCATTTTAAATTTCCTTTAACTCATTAATAAACTTGATAAGCCAACTATTCTTGTTGAATTGGAAAAGTCAACTGTTTTGGGGCTTGAACTTCAAGATACTTCAAATTAACAATTGCTTTGATTCTTGCCTCATATCTTGCATCCATCAATTATACAATAGTTATTCCTTCATATCTAAATGTTTAAGACAAATTAGTCAAAAATAAAAATTCAAAGATCCTAACTAAATTGCACTAACTCCAAAGCTTGCATGTTAGAAAAGACCATGTGAAAAAATTAAAAGGAAAAACTTTGCCTTTTATGTCAGTCATTTGCTATTGCTACTTAACACTAAATATGTGGCTGGGAAATTAGAATATTGCATGTTGGTGTCATGCCGACATGCCATTGGCACCTCACCCACCATGCTACTTCCATGACATATGTAACCATGTTGCAGCAGTTATGCTGTCTCACTGTTGCCTGATTTTGGCATGCATGAGCACATGTTGGTACTGTAGCTAGCCAACCATTGGTCAAATGTCTTGTGCCTCCAAGGTATTGGGATGGTGGTCATCGATCCACAAGAAAGACAATTTAATCTAGGTGC
The DNA here is from genome assembly GCF_000442705.2 of Elaeis guineensis. NCBI lineage: Eukaryota > Viridiplantae > Streptophyta > Magnoliopsida > Arecales > Arecaceae > Elaeis > Elaeis guineensis. The sequence continues at coordinate 87,547,038 of NC_026001.2, read as the reverse complement.
AGTTTGGATGCAAGAGCCTACTTATATATTGATGAATTTAATCATTAGTAAAGCATCACCATAAAGCAGATCCATGAAACCAAGCTTGCCAAGGTGGCTTAGCAATCCCTAGTCAATAACGTCCCTAACTCCATCGGCACTGCCTAGGTGCCCATGAGAACTACCTAACCAAAAATGGAAAAATAAATAATAGATTGAAACTAACATATTGACCTCATAACCAAACACGCCATTACAACATAATAGGAGTAAAGATAAATCATGACCATGATATGATTACCTCTCATATCAATTGACCGAGTTAAATGGAGTAATAAGTGTTAATAGGAGCAAATTTTAAAATTTAAATACTCTAATTATGAATTTGGCAAGTCTTGGAAAAACAACAAAATGTAAAGCTTATGTCATAATTGAAATGCCGTACTTGCATTTCGAAGAAAAAGATTGCAACATGGAGGAAAATAGAGAACAAATAAAAAAAATAGTGAAAATTAGCAAATGAAGAAAAACGGGATAAAAAGGAGAAGAGGAAGCAGGGTGTGTTTGATGTTGCTTCTGCTTTTGAAAAAGAAAAGAGAAGCTATAAGCTAATTTTCTAGCTTCTTTTAGAAGCACATTTTTGACTTTTCTTCTTATAGAAGCACCTTTAGGTTATCTTACCAAACATTTATTTTCTTGGATAGTGTTCTTTCTTGAAAAGACACAAAAGCATTTTTTTTAAAGCAGCACCAAATATTTCTGAGGAGGAGAAGAAAGGATCTTTCAAATAAGAAGGGGAAGGAGAAGAGGAATAACATGAAAAAATAAGAGAATGAAAAAGGAAAAGAACAACTATGAAGCACCTTTGAGGAATTTTGGATGGTCGAGCAACAATTGGCGGCCTGCCAGATGGCTGCTGACAGTTGAATGGCTGTTGGAGAGCTCCATAAGAGCCGCCTTTGGAGGGGCATAGGTGGATGGATAGACGATAGCAAGGGTTGCCGTAGTTTTGAGAGATGAGGTGGGCATTGCATCGGGAGAGATGGGCAAGGAAGAAGTATCATGAAAATATAAACAAATTATGTTAATTTTTGCTTCTTATCTACTTAATTCTTTTTTTTCTCCGATCACAATTGTAAAAATAAAGTAAATCAAAAAAATATAAAACAATAATGGAGAAAAAAAAAGCCCAAAAAAATGGTATGTGTGATGGCCCAGCCCGAAAAAAAATCCCAGCCCATGTAACAAAGCCCAAAAAAAAAAAAAAAAAAAACAGAAAAACAGGGGAGAAGACTCCCTAAGGGAGTCTTCTTCCTCCTCTCGCCGGCTCCCAATCGGAGTCGGAGACGAGCTCCCTCCGGCTCTATTTAAGGAGGAGATCCCTCCTCTCTTCCTTCCACCGAAGATTCTAAGTCCGGTTGGCGGCAATCACCGGAAAAATCCTGCGGAAGACCGTCCCTGTGCCGTCCAATTTCTCGTCGGAAAAGCTTCGCCGGCGTCGGAGGTAAGCCTCCTCCCCTTCCTCTCTTCTCCCCCTTTTGTTGCGGAAGTAACCTTCATTTTTTGCCGTTTCTCTTTGATTCCAACGCCGGTGGTCACCGCCGACCACCGGGTTTGGTCCCCCTCTTGCCGCCGGATTGCCTCCCCTCTTGCCGACAGCCGCCCCACGCCGGCTGCACCGTCGGCCGGCTAGCCAACGAGGGGACCTCACGGTCCCCTGTTTCGGCCCAAAGGAATCCACGGGAAAAGAAAAAAGAAGAAGAAGAAGAAGGAAAAGAAAAGAAAAAGAAAAATAAAAAGAAAAGAAAAAGGAAAAAAAAAAGGAGAAAAAGAAGAAAAAAAATAATATAATTATAATATAATAATAATAATAGGATTTTCTCTCCTCTCTTCCGTGAAGAAAAAGAAAAAGAAAAAAAAAGAAAGAAAGAAAAGAAGAGAAAAGAAAAGAAAAATTATTAAATTAATTAATAAATAATGATATAAATAATAAAATATGAGAAAGAGAGTTTCTCTCTCTTCAGCCTGAACTAGTATTTTCTCTCTCTAGAATTGAATTTTCTCTCTCTACTTTCTCTCTCTAGAATCCTTCCTCTAGATTATTTCTCTCTCCTAAGATTTCTAGAATTTTGTGAAGAATGATGATGAATTTAAATGATCCTAGTGATGGATTTTTGATCTGTGATCGTCGGACGGTACACCGACATCCACTTTGATCAGATCAGATATTTTTAGATTTTATTTCTCATGATTTTATTGAATTGTCCATATGATAATTTCAGCATGATTTGATCCGATCAATCGGATTTGTTGAATCATATTGTCTGAAGAATTCAAGATGAGTTTTCTCTCTCTAGAATTTTCTCTCTCTAAAATTTTCTCTCTCTAAAACATTCTTTCTCTTGATTGATTCTCTCTTTAAAAAGGTTAGTGAATGAAGAAATTTTTTTTAATAGTCTTGATCTGATTCTAATGAAGAACCCTGATCCATGATTGTCAGACAGCGTACTGGCACCCACCTTAATCAGACCATGAATCTTTAGATTTGATCATCCATGATTTCGATCTAGCCATGACTTGATTTGATCATGTTGATTTCACCAATCGAGATATTGGACCAATCGTAATGTTGGATTGTGTCACCTGATCAATTCGAATTGTACCTCATGATTTTCTCTCTCTACTTGATTTTATGAAATCGATGAAGAAACCTCGGTCCTATCACTTCGAATCCGATTTGATCTGATAGTCAAACTTTGGATCGTTTAGGTCCTAATTAGATTTTGATTAGATGAAATTAGATGATCGGACCCAATCTAAATCGTTGAAATATGGTATTCGTATTTTTTCTAATTATTGAAATTGATTCTGTATAGGATTGTGGATGTTTGATCATGGGATATCGCAATATGATCTACAAACAGAATTTTTGGAAGAAAATTTATAAAATTATGTGGATTTATTGGAATGCGTTCGAGGTAAGTAATGTTTCACTTTTTCTAGATTTATCGGCAAATTATAATGTGTTTTTCTGACATAATTTGTGAAACGATACATGAATTGGATGAATGGTATTTTGTTATGAAAATATCTTATTTGAAATGTTATGATAAAGCATGATTGAACATATTGATTTCATGATGCATTATATTGATTGATTTTGATACTACATGATTATATGTTTTATTATCGAAATTAGAATATGAAATATGATTTATGAAGAATTATGATATAAGAAACATTATGAATTGACAACCTGACTATGTAAAGGACCCTGCCAATGGGGGCATATACGTTGGCAATTGATTGTCCTGAGGGTTTATGTCGCCTGCGAGACCAGCGACATGTCGCCAGAGAGACCAGCGACAAACCGCCAGCGAGACCAGCGGTTCCAAAGGATATGGCTGCCAGATGATTCGCAGCCTACCGCAAGCAGATACGCGGTATTATGATCCTGCCACAGGAAAAATGTGGTCATAGCTCATTATTGACGAAAAGAATTGAAGAACAAAAGAAATTGAAATCTCGAAAGAAACTTGAATTTTCGAAAAAGAAATGAATTTGGCATGAATTATGTTGCATAATTGAAATTAATTTCGAATTGATGAACTCTATATGCTTATTTTCTATAAATGATTATTTACTTAAATGCCTGATGAAATCTGTTGAAAGTAATCATTGCTTACTGGGCTGTCTAGCTCATTACCTCTTATTTTACTGTTTTTACAGATGTTGAAGAATTAAGATGATACAAGATATGAATGGAAGAGTAATCAGAAGCAGAATTTTTATACTTTTATTTTCGGTTGAAAGGCTTATTGAATTTGATGTAAAGCCTTTGAATTGTTGTTGAATTTATTGAGACATTAAAGAAAAAAATTTAGATCGTTATATTTTGGATTTAAATTATTGACTAATTATTCCGCTGTTGTTTTAGGATAGTATGATAAGATGTCTTGCATGCTTATGGGAAGAGTTTTCTATGAGTATGCGGCGGTTGTCATGACCCTTGATTCACAATCTCGGATCGGGAGCGTGACAGTATGTGTCGAATGATGTTAATTAATTTCAAGCCAATCTTGATCAAACTGACGCTTGATTAGGCTCAGCTTAATCCCATCCCTAACAATAAACAGCGTAGAATATTCTTGATGGACAGCCTTATTTGGTAATAGAAGGCTGGCATACTTTAATCTATCCATGCTCTAATCTGTTTATTTTATTCTTACAATTGTGCAGGATATTAACTTCAACCGTAGCATCAAAGATGCACTTGCTAATGAAGAGAAATTCTTCCATAACCAGCCAGTATAGTTCTTTCTAATTTGTCCCTCAAACATTTTATTAAATCACTATATTTGTTTTTCAACTAAATAATTACTTATCAAGTTTGATTGTTTTCTTATGCTGGTCATAGGCATATCATGATCTCTCTCATTCCTGTGGCATCCCTCAATTATTGAATCAGGTTGGCACTATTAATGACCTTTTCTCTGCACTCCATCACTTGTGCTTGTTGGTGTAAGTCCAAGGTTTCTTCTTATCAATGAAAGGTCTTGTCAATTATAAGTGACAATTCCTTCAAATGGTGGCAGCTCTTCTTTTTGGCAGTAATATATTTTAAACCTACCAATAATTCTTGTTTTTCCTTCGAAACCTATGCAGGTCTATTGTTAACATTTTTCCGACTGCTTTTATTCATGATTTCAAGTGTTTTTGCAGATTCTGGTGCAGCATATAAAGGCAGTACACCCAGGACTGAAGGCTCACATAAAATACTCAATTGGTCGCTGCAGCAAAGGAGCATGCTGCATATGGTGATATTGCAGAGTCAAAGGTACACCTATTTATGTTAGCTATGTATTATACAGTCACACCCCAACTTTGGGATATAACATGACAATGCTACTAAGGGGTGCAAGCCATGATAGCATGCAGTGAACAATCATAATCTCATATAAAAATAAAAGATCTAAATTTATCATTCATTAAATAATGAAATAAATATTGGTTCAGAGTGACTAAATCCAAATTTATATACCAAATCACATAACTTCAAAATTTAGGAAGTTATCAACTACAAGTTCATAGTGAATTAAGGAACTAAATTTCTGCTATGAAATCACCAAGCTTGCTAGCTCAAATTCCAAGCCTAAACTTGTCCTCATCCTAGTGATCCTATTCTTTTTGAAGAAAGAAAATAGAAAGAGATATGAGCTACACAACTTAGTAAGTAAATCAAGGTTTGCGGAACCAGTATTGATGGCCGTATCGGTCGGCTGGCGGTATGGTTCAGCACGTCCCGTTCTGTTCCGAACCGAGGCGAATCGATGAAGGACAATGTAGCTGAACTGGAGAAGAAAAAGAGAGAAAGAGAGAAATAGAGAGAGAGAGAGGAAAAAAGAAAAAGAGGGGGGGGGGTCCGTTAGAGGGCCGCCATGGGCGGCGTAACACGCAAAAAAAATTAAAAAAAAAAAACAAGCGAAACAGGGGTGTTTCCACCCCTATTTCATGCTGCGGAGCTGCCCGTAAACGCCGCCCGACGGCCACGGTGGCCTGCCAGAGGCCCTTCGAGGCCCCTCTGATGGACCCCTCTCTCTTTCTCTTCCTCTCTTTTCCTCTTTCTCTCTTTTCTTCTCCGGCACCGGCATGTGCCGTTTTCAATGTTAGAACCGTCCCGATTTCTTACCAGTACGGTTCGGCATGCCCCGAATCGATCGGTTTGGGATGGTTTCGAAAATGCTGAAGTAAACCTTACACTACCTTGCTGGATGAAGTATAAATTTTACATGAATTAATGCATCATTTAGAGAGAATAGCTATCCTTTTCAAAATAAAATATTTCATGGTACATCATGATAAACAAGTCATAGAAACCAATCTTATATGCATAAATCATGAAGATTTCATAAAATATGTTTCCAAGTGTATAGCATAAATAAATTTATTAATGTTGGGTGGATGTCTGGCTAGGACACCACCTCCCAAGATCTTTTCAGTACCACGCGATGCAGCAGGAAGAAAGAAGAAACAAAACAAAAGAAAAAATAATCAAAATACGTGGATCAACCACAAAAGGGCTCGCCTCCACGGGGCATGCAAACTTCACTATGAAAAGAAAATTTTACAAGAGGAGACCTCACCCTCAACCCTTGTACACCCAATTCTCTCTCACCTAAAGTTTTCCTCACAAAAGCTCTCTCTCTCTTGGAGACTCCCGTGAACCCCTGAAGAGCTTGGCGACCGCTGTCCAGGAGCCTCCTGCTCCTTCTCTCACAGCAGTCTCACGCCTCTCTCTCTCTCCTCTGGTTCGTACGGCAGTGAGAAAACCCAACCACACCTCTCTGTTTCACGATCAGGGATTTTATAGATCTTAATCACGACTTAGATGATGATTAGGACTCCTTAATCAACCCAAATCACGTCCCAAGCCGTCCGATCAAGATCGGGAGCCACCTGGGCCGTCGGATCGCGCTCTGGTCCACGGAATACTGCCATGGACCGCGAGAAACGCGTGGGAAATGCCTACGCGGTCCACAGGCCCCGCCGTAGACCGCTCGGTCCACGGTGGACCGGGGCAAGGGGCCAGCAGGGCCGGCAGGGCCTGGGCCGGCCCGCGCCTGCGCGCGTGCCTGGGCCGCGCGCCCCGCTGGGCCGCGCGCCCGCCTGGGCCGCGCTCCCGGCTGGGCCGCGCGCCCGCCTGGGCCGCGCGCCCCGTTGGGCCGCGCGCCCGCCTAGGCCGCAGGCCTGGGTCGCGCGTCCCGTGCGGGCCTGAGTCGCGCGTCCTGCGCGGGCCTGGGTCGCGCGTCCCGTGCGCCGCCGCCTGCGGCCGCGCCGCTGCAGCCCGCCGCCAGTCGCCGGCGGCCCTCCGCCGCCTCGATTCTCGTGCCGACTTTAAAAGCTCGTATCTCCTCCATCCGAGCTCCGTTTCGGGTGATCTTGGTCTCGTTGGACTTCGTTTTTCGCCGCGAACCTCGCTGTGGGCTCAATATGGGCTGAATCTCGAGACGTCAAATCCTAACAATGTCCACTTCGACTCGATATTCGGCCTCCTCCAAACTCTGAGAGCTTCTGGATCTCCTCGCCCCCATGCCCTGGGGCAATCGCCTGCTGATCAGGGATGGGCAAACATAGGAGTCGAGCCAGGCTGCTCGATCCCATCTTCGTCATATGCTGTGCTCCTCCTAACCTGAGACCTGCTCGGGGCATCATCCTGCGGCAATAGGAATCTCACCTTGCGACGTCGCCTCTCGTCCTCCCGAGTCTCCTGTCTCGTGCCCGATCCGCCTCTTGGAGCTCCACCTCGCTCTGAGCTCCACCTGACTCCCGAAGCTCCACCTCGCACTGGGCTCCCTGCCAGGTAATAATGTCCTCTGCTCCCTTCTTCCCCTCCAGCACAATCCTATTGCCGCGTAGCACCCTCAGGATTCCTCCACCAGCTACCGTCCTGTAGCCTCTCGAATCCAGTCTGCTAAGTGAGATAAGATTCCTTCTGAAATCGGATATGTATCGGACCTCCCCCAATCTCCTCACTGCACCATCATATGTCCTCCAGCTGACCGTCCCAATGCCTCTGATCGCACAGCTCGATCCATCCGGCAGATATACAGTGCTCTCACTGTTCTCCAGGGAGTTAAACTGCTCCTCTCTGCAACACACATGATAGGGGCATGCAGAATCTAATATCCACTGCTGGGAAGAAGTAGATACCTCGTCAGATATCTCCAAGACATCTCCATCTGAATCGCTGCCGGCCGTCGCTACAGCAGCCACCGTCCGATTTTTCAGTTGAGGGCAATCTCTGGCTAGATGTCCCAACTCCTCACACCGGTAACACCTGGTTTTGCTCAAGTCCCTCCTGGACTTAGACCGCCCTCGATGCGATCTCCTGTTGCTCTGTCTACCGCCTCTTGCTCCTCCAGAAGTCACCAAAGCTGAGCTACCGCCACCTGAGCTCGAAGCTGGGTTCTCCCTCCTGAGAACCTCGTTCTGGAGTATCGCCGCGGTGACCTCGTCCATCTTGATAGTGCTCTTTCCTACTTGAAGAGCAGTCACCAAGGACTCGTACGAAGGGGGAAGCGACGCCAGCAAAACCAGCGCCCTGGTCTTCTCCTCAACGTTCTCGCCAACGCTGAGAAGGTCGGTGAGGATCTTCTGGAAGTGGCTCAGATGCTCCTGCACGCTCTGTTCCTCAGTCATCCGCAGTTGGTAAAACTGCCTCCAGAGGAAAAGAGTGTTGGTGAGAGACTTCGTCATGTACAACTCCTCGAGCTTCGATCACAGCACCGTCGGGGAAGTCTCGCTCAGCACATGGATCACCACCTCATCCGTCAGGTACATGCAGATGGTACTCACCGCCTGCATCTGTAGCCGTTTTCAATCCCGCACCTCCATGGTGGTCGGCTTCTCATCGCACAAGAGAGCATCGATCAACCCCTGTTGGATGAGCACGTCCTTCACCCTTGCCTGCCATAAGGAGAAATTGCTCTTACCATCGAACTTGTTGATCTCCATCTTGATTGTTCCTGTTTTCTCCATCTTCAGTCTTGCTCACCACCGCTGTAATCTGCGTCCTTGTACCGCCTTGCTCTGATACCACTTGTTGGGTGGATGTCTGGCTAGGACACCACCTCTCAAGATCTTTTCAGTACCACGCGATGCAGCAGGAAGAAAGAAGAAACAAAACAAAAGAAAAAACAATCAAAATACGTGGATCAGCCACAAAAGGGCTCGCCTCCACGGGGCATGCAAACTTCACTATGAAAAGAAAATTTTACAAAAGGAGACCTCACCCTCAACCCTTGTACATCCAATTCTCTCTCACCTAAAGTTCCCCTCACAAAAGCTCTCTCTCTCTTGGAGACCCTCCTGAACCCCTGAAGAGCCTGGCGACCGCTGTCCAGGAGCCTCCTGCTCCTTCTCTCACAGCAGCCTCACGCCTCTCTCTCTCCTCTTGTTCGTACGGCAGCGAGAAAACCCAACCACACCTCTCTGTTTCACGATCAGGGCTTTTATAGACCTTAATCACGACTTAGATGATGATTAGGACTCCTTAATCAACCCAAATCACGTCTCAGGCCGTCCGATCAAGATCGGGAGCCACCTGGGCTGTCGGATCGCGCTCCGGTCCACGGAATACTGCCGTGGACCACGAGAAACGCGTGGGAAACGCCCATGCGGTCCACAGGCCCCGCCGTGGACCGCCCGGTCCACGGTGGACCGGGGCAAGGGGCCAGCAGGGCCGGCAGGGCCTGGGCCGGCCCGCGCGCGCGGGCCTGGGCCGCGCTTGCGCGCGCGCCTGGGCCGCGCGCCCGCCTGGGCCGCAGGCCTGGGTCGCGTGTCCCGCGCGGGCCTGGGTCGCGCGTCCCGCGCGCCGCCGCCGGTCGCCGGCGGCCCTCCGCCGCCTCGATTCTCGTGCCGACTTCAAAAGCTCGTATCTCCTCCATCCGAGCTCCGTTTCGAGTGATCTTGGTCTCGTTGGACTCCGTTTTTCGCCGCGAACCTCGCTGTGGGCTCAATGTGGGTTGAATCTCGAGGCATCAAATCCTAACAATTAATATATGTCATTTTCCTGATTCATAATGCAAAATATTGCTCACAGACATTCAGTACTACGGTTACTTTCTATCCATGATACGGCTGTCATAATAATCGACAAAGTATTATAATTCGTATTCATTACCAACTTTACACCTATTGTTAGAGAGTCTTTTTGTGGGATGCTAGCTCTAAGATGTTGATTGACCCTACTTAAATAAGGCTGTCGTAGCTATCTAAAAGCCTTTAGTCATATTTTTTAAGTAAGATCTTCTTTACTTATATTTTTTTATAAAATATTATCTTAAATCATATATGAAGAAAATACTAAGTGTATTAATAGAGTCCAGAGTTCATAAAAAGTCTGTAATAATAAAGCAATCATGAAATCAATCTTTTCATGACAAAAATACAAATTTCATAAATATGGTGCGATATTTCATCAATTAGTCATTAATATTAAATATTTATTAAACCATTTTTTTGTGATAAATCATGAGTTTTATAATATCATATGCTCGATCCTTAATTTTAAGAAAACATGATATCATCAATATTTAATATTATTTTTATATTTTCATATAAATTATAAGCATAGAAAATATATGAAAATTTGAAAACTAATAAGGAGTGTCAGGATTACTTATCTCTTCTGCTTTGGAATATTCAAAGTTCAATGATGCGGATCATTCGAAGCTATTCAAAATGATTAAAATTCATAATCCATAACTTCATAACTGAAGAGAATTGGGAACGGGTTAAAATTGAGAAAGCGATCCAATTTATCCTATATTTGGATGGGGTCATGAGAGGGAGGATGGATGGGGTTGGAAAGAAAGATGACTTCTATCTACCATTTGTTTCAAAAAATTTTAGAGAGAATGGATGAAAAAGGAGGGATTGTCTATTCATCTTGGCCCACCAATTTGTATTCTTCTAAATTGAGAGGACGAGGAAGGATGGATGGAGCATATGAGGGTGGATTTCTGTATTAACAAAATTATCCCTCATTCATTTTTTTTAACAAAACTATAACGCTTCTTCACTTTTTTATTTATATTATTTATATATATTTATTTTATCTATACTATTAATCTTATACTATTAAATTTTATTACTAATAATTTTAATTTCACTAAGTAATTTCATAATTATAATTAAATAATTAGAATTATCTTTTATTTTTGTATTTGTATTTACTACTTTTAATTAACTATTTGTATAAAATTAATTAACTATTAAACACATTATAAATTAACAATAATAATATTTTTTATCATTTGGGTTTGGCAAAAATGTTATACAAATCATCCTTCCTTTTATTCATTCTATACTAAATAGAGAAGGGAATCATTTTCATCTATCATTCCATATTTTACCAAACATATGAGAGGATGGATGAGAGATCTATCCATCTTCTCCCTCATCCATACTTCATCCATTTTTCCTTCCTCCAATCCAGCCTTCATACCAAACAGAGGGTTAAAGGTACTATAGGTTGTATGGCTTCATACTCGAACTAGGGTGGAGGAAGGACATGTCAGCCAAGCGGCGGTGCCTGACTACTCGACTCGATCCATATAGGGTGAACTTAACAAATCAAGATCAATTATGGTTTAGATAATTCAATAGGGGTTAATGGGAACCATGTTTTAGAGATACCTAGCGAAGGTTGGGGTAGGGTTTGACATGCCGCTTAGGTACTAGGGTGATTTAGGGCCGTTTTTCCAAAAGGTCAACTTGGATCTATAGTAGAGGGGCATGGGGCCCTCTATTGGGGTGTCCATGAATTAGATAGAGAGAAAGAGAGAGAAAAATAGGAGAGAGACGTGCCTTCTTCTTTCTCTATCTTCTTTTTTTAATATTCCTCTTTGCTGGAATAGGGAAAGAAGGGGAAACAGAGGGTCATTGCATTCCTCTTGAAAAGGGGAGAGGGAAGGCTGCAAGTCGTGGTTCGGCGAGATTGCAATAGGTGGTAGTGGTGGGTAGCACAGAGCTCTTGGCAGCAGCAACCGGCTGACAAAGATCAAGACCAATATAGAAAAATAGAGGATCTTGGCTTTTGATGGATTTTGGTGTCATCTTGCTCATTGGCGGCCATGTTCCCACCATGGAGGATCATGAAGAGGCTAGGGAGCTCGATTGGGTGTTATGTATTAAGAGGTTGTGACGCCGGTGGGAGGAAAAGGGAGAAAAGTGGAAAGATAGGGGAAGTGGCCATGGTTCTGGTGGGCACAATGATGCTAGGTGGACAATGCTCAAGCAGAAGAAAGACGGGAAAGGGGCGACGGTGGTTAGCGATAAGAGGCTAGAAGGGGGTTTTGGGATCCTTAATATAGAGTGGAGGGTATGGTTCCTAGTCTCCGGTAGAGTTGGAGGAGAAGTCCTCCATGTCAAAAAGGGGCTCTGCCCCGATTAAAAAGGAGTAGGGACCTTCGGGCCTTGGTCCCACCACAGGGCTGGGTTGGTCAAGTGGACTTGGCCTAGGCCTTCACATCCATATTGTGTCATTCTCATGTTCTTGTATGCCATGATTAGTTCTTATGGAATTTCTTGCCTCAATTAATACTTTAAGGTATATTTAAGCACTTTGCATGTATCATGTGCTTGAAACTTAGAAGTTATATTCCATAGGTTGCAAATGACAGAACTTGAGTTGCATGCCTTATGACTTCTCATGTACCTTATATCAAAATGTAGAACTCTTTACTAAATGAAGTCAAAATTAGTATTTTTCTTTCTTTTTCCCTATTATCCTTTCATACCTGTTGCTCTTTTTTCTTTTCGCTTTTCATAGTCTTTTACTGATAGTTACATAGGTACTTGTACAGAGAACATTTGATGCACACTAAAGGATTGAGTATCTAGAAGAGAGTGATAGCAAGAGTGAGAGAGTTGGTTCCTTTTATTCCCTTTAAGAAACATGATTTCATGATGGAAGCTCAATCTCATTAACTTAATGGGCCTGAAGTTGTTTGCATTATATGGGGAATTATCAACAGATCATGAATTTATTTTTTCACCCTTATTGCCGTATGGATGTATATCTCATAGACAATTCTTACCAAGTTGTTTAAATAATAGTTGTTTAGCTGTTATATTGGTTTTAATGTCCATCTATTATACAATGGACGCATGCATGCATATGTGTATATAGGTCATTATGTAGCTGTCATCCCATTATAATGGCTGTTATGTGGTAAAAATAACTATTTATTTTGGCCTTCTCATTGTTCACCAATTAAATTAGTATTTAAGTTAAAATGTCCACATGTGAGAAGCAAATGATTATTCATCTGCTTTTGGAAGAAATTGAAGAATTTCTTGGGAATCCTACAAGATCAATTCATTCTTTTTTCTTTGATAGACGGTTAGAACTTCATTTGGGTTAATAATACTTTAATCCTGGAACAATGACAATTTACTTGGCTCATTATTTGACTCAAGGTTCGACGTACCGGGCCGAACTGCCCAGTACGGGGCGTACTGAAACGGATCGGCAGCCAGCCGATCTGGTTCAGTCTTTTTTTTCGAAAAAACGTCTGCGGTTCGGTACGATTCGGCTCCATACCGCCCAAAATCGGACAGTATAGATCGGTACGGTTCGGTTCGGCATTGAACCGAACCATACTGACATTCACGTGAAAAAAGGGGGGTGGGAGTGGTGTGGGGCCTAGGCTATCTTTTAGTGACAGCCTAGGTGGGTTGTCTTCTCTGAGAGAGTTGAGAGCTCTTAGAGAACTCCCGAGGCATCTCAGACTCAACAAGATGCTGATAAAATAAGAAAAAAATTTTTTTTTTTCAAATTGCAGCACTGGTTCGAGAAGATGCTAATTTTTGGTCGGAAATAAGGTAATATATTATTTTTTTAGTAAATATTTTATTTTTTATGTTTTTGTTGTTAAAAAAGATAAGAACGAAGAAGTATGAAAATAAGAGAAAATTATACCAAAATTTTGTGATTTTGATATGATTTGATCATATGTGATAGATCTTTGGAAGATCTACATGATGACACTAAAATCTTTGATTTTTATTAATTATATATTTTTTAAATATTTATATATATTTATTCATAAAAATATTAAAAAAATAAATTTAAAAAAATAAAAAATTAGAGTTTTCAAAATCATGTTTAGAATGATTCAAGCTACTTAAATCTAACCTCAAATTTTTTTGAAATTTTTGAAATTAAAAAATATTTTTATAATTATTTAAATAATAAAAAAATATTATCAAATAACAAATATGTAAAAATAGTGTTATATTTTAGTTAATTCAAAAATATTATTTGAAGCATATAACATATTTTTTTTGAATTTATAAGTTTTAAAATTATTTTTAAATTATTTTTAAATTTATATATAATATTTTTTAATAATTATTAAACTATCATGTTTTGTTATACTTACAGATATTTGTAAGAAAAAAATTCAGAGCATGACATTCGTTGACTTTAATTAATTATATTTTTTAATATATATTTATTCATAAAAAAATTATTAAAAAAATAAATTAAAAAAATCAGAGTTTCAGAATCATGTTTAGAATGATTCAAGCAATCAAGCTACTTGAATCTAACCTCGAATTTTTTTGAAATTTTTGAAATTAAAAATATTTTTGTAATTATTTAAATAATAAATAATGTTATCAAATAAAAAAATATGTAAAATTAGTATTATATTACAGTTAATTCAAAAATATTATTTGAAGCATATAACATATTTTTTTGAATTTATGAGTTTTTAATTTATATATAATATTTTTTTAATAATTATTAAACTATCGTGTTTTGTTATACTTGCAGAAATGAGTAAGAAGAAAGATTCAGAGTGTGACATTGGTTGGGATCATGACGAGATGCTCTCGGCTCGGCATCATTAGAGATGCAAATGGTGCAACACAGAATTCAAGAGAGGAGGGATGAATAGGTTGAAGCAGCATTTGACTGTGGTTATCTTGATGTATCTGTGTCGGAAATGTCCGCAAGAGGTCTGACAGTTGATGAAAAAATACTTTGTTGATTCGAAAGCAGCGAAGGAAAGAGCAAAGCAGAAAAAGACGGAAGTGGACTGTCGAGCTGCAGAACTACTTTCTTATCACTCTAGAGAGTCAGAGAAGGCTTCTGCTCCAGATGATGAGGTATGGATTGAGGCTGTCATTCAGGTGAGCTTGGCTGATCAGTACCGACAAGAGGAGATGACCCGATATAGAGAACGATTTGGACCATCATGCTATGAATCAGGGTCTGGATCAACGATCGGTGGGAGAGAATTCGAGTTCAGAAGGACTACCACAGTTAGAGAGCCTGGTGGTAGAGGGAGCAGACACAGCATGTCATCTTTGTTGGGAGCTTTTGGCGGTAGGAGGAGGTCCTCCAGAGATATTCCAGTAGGAGCCACCATCCATGATTTGGATCCACATGCTATGCCCAGCAAAGATTCAAAGCAGCAGAGGATTGACACTATGCTGAAAAAAGATAAGAAGAAGGATATGTGGCGTGCTATTAGATCATGGTTTCATTTCAGCCATATACCAGCAAATGCAGCAGACAATCCTTACTATCGATCTGTCATTTCAGTCATAGAGGCTGTCGGTTAGGGTGTAGATCTGTCAGGATCTAAGAATATCTATGGTCAGCTTTTTGACAATAATAAGGAGGATCTGCAGAGATGGATTGTTTCTTACAAGAATAAATAGCTTATATACAGACTGACAGTGATATGTGATGGTTGGACCGATCCTACTAGACGGAGCATCATTAATTTTTTGACATACTGTAATGAAAAATTATTTTTTCACAAATCAATTGATGCTTCAGATAAGATGCACGATGCCACATATATTCTTGGTTTGATAGAGGAGGTGATTGATTTGTATATCCTTGAGGTTAGTATATCATTTTTTGTGCTTTGTACTTTAAAAGTTTAGATACATTTTAATGCACATTTATATATTTTCATTTTAATTTTAAGATGGTATGGTTGTAATATAATGCAAATAAATATATATTTGAAATTTTAGATCAAGAGTCCCTGTACCGCTATCGAACTCAAAAATTGAACATAAATATGTCAATAATATGCAATATAATGTAATTTTGGGGTTGTATTTATGAATTAATAATTTGAACACAAAAAAAAGAAACGAAACAAAAAAAATTTGTACCGGTACTGAACCGGTACGTTAGAGCATACTGTGTATCGGTACGGTACCGATATCGGTATGGTACCGATCCGCCACCGGCATGGGGTCCGGTACCGGTACAGCGGATCTTGATTTGACTATTATCATTTATTATTTTATGGTAACTTGTAACAGCTAGTAATAGCCATCATTATTCACAAGTGAGACTGGACTAGCAAACACCAGCTGGTTGTTTTTATTATAACAGTAAATTAAGTCTTTAAAATGAGGCCATTATGGGATGAATAGTGGAAATGTTGCCTTTGCTAATAAAATGGGAGGCAAGGTTTAAAGTGGAATTATGTTTTTTTTTTTTTTGTTTCTTTTTTGTTTATATTGTGCTTTCTCTCACTCAAAAAGAGTCGTGCTAATAATGGAGCCTGGACTGATTGGCCGGTATGGTTTGGTCACCTCATGCTGTTCCATATTGGGCCTGAACTGACACAGAGAGAGGTGAATGGAGAATGGAAGAGGGAGGGAGAGGGAGAGGGAGAGAGGTTCTTCGGAGGATGCTAGCGGGCAGTCCAGCTCGATGGAACTTGGAGGGGGCGGGTGCAAAGAAGAGGGAGAGGGGGAGTGAGAGGGAGAGGAGGCCGCTAGAGACTTTTGGAGGGCTAGCGATGCCGTCGCATTTCTATCATGTCGATGAAGGTTGGAGGGGCTCCACCCTTCTCATGATCCAAAAAAATATGAAACAGTGGTCGAAGCCTCTGTTTCGATTGGGAGGAGGGTGGAGCCTGTCCTTAGGCCTTCACCAACATGATGGAGATGCAACAGCATCACTGGTCCTGTAGAGGGCTTTGGCGGCCTGCTCTCCCCCTCCCTCCCCCTTCTTTTGGTTCCGTTGAGCTCGATAGTGGCATAGCAAGCTTGACTGTCCTTCGGCAGCCTTCGGAAGCCCTCTCTTCCTCTCCTTCTCCTTCCCCCTCTCTTCCTCTCTTTTCTTTTTCCTCTTCTCCTTACCGGTTTTTCATTTCAAATACCGAAACTGTCCCGATTGGCCACCATTATGCTTCGGCATGCCCTAAACCACATGGTTCGGGGTGGTTCAGCAAACCATGATGGGAGGTGATAAAAATTCCATAAACACAGCAAATTGAAAGAAAAAGATGAAAGCATGAAATTACTGAAGTTTAATCCTACATATAATGACAATTGCAATATAAAAATTTTGGTTATCAAAATTCAAATACTCATGAAACTTTGTAGATAATTTGCTTCAGTGCAAAACATAAATCATTAAGATTGCCCGATACTAAGTATAGGTTATCCTAAAAAAAAGTTATATGGAAATTACTGAACTTCCCATGCCTCCACTTGCCTCTCTGCATCGATTGAACTTTGTAGGGCTATTAACATCTTTCAGCCATTCTTCAACCCTTTTAATTTAGCTGAGTAAAGAGATTAGGACATTTAGGGCATGGAAAATATAATTAGCATAAATTAATAAGAATAAAATATGAGGAATTTTCTTGTTGTGGCATAAGTTGGCTTTCAGTCGCTGTGAAATTCAACTAAAACTTTCTAGTTCTGGTTTTTAAGGAAAATCTTGAGTCAAAAAATTCTAGGGCCTTAAAAATTTCTATCCACAGTGAGGATGGCAAGAAGCTTGAAAAATAGAAGGAAAAACTCATATCTGCCTATAAACCTTCAAAAAGCCTAAGCTTTGATGAGAAAATATGTTGAAGCCAAAAAGAAACAAGTGACCGAAAGATTCTTTTCCATAATTTTTTTGGGGTTTTTAACGTCGAGTCCATTAGTGGATTGGACTTTAATTTTTAAGCCCTATTGACTATTTTTATAACTTCCGATCTATTTTTAATAGGAGTTTAATTTTCAGCTCTCATGAGACGAAATTGCCCATAAATCAAATATGGGAATTTAAGTCAAAACGAAACGGAGGAGAAGAAAGTAGCAGAATAAGAAAATGGCTTTCATATCTCGTCTCCTCCGCAACCTAGTGGTGGGCTCTTCGGCCTATCTCCATAATTGCTCCTCCTTCCTTCGAGCCCCCACCCTTTTCTGCCTCTACCGCCATTTGTGGCTACTTCACTCGCCTACCCTAGGCGGCCATGAAGGTCCAGTCCTCCACTACCGCCATTGGGTTGGTGGAGTTCGACTTCAAGGAGTACATGCTCCAGAAGGTCGATGCTGTGCACCGGGCCTTGGACGCTGTCGTCCCCCTCGACCACCCTAAGCGCATCCATGAGGCGATGAGCTACTTCTCGTCGGCGGAAAGTGCGTTCGCTCTGTCCTCTCCTTTACCGCCTATGAGGAGTCCTTTTCCTTACTAATGCAATTTAATTTTTTTTTACCAATTTAATGCAGGTTCCAACTTAAGTACAAGACTAATGCAAAAGTTAAAAAATGTCATTTGAAATGGTGCTTTTCTCTGAGAAAATGCCATTTCAAATGACGTTTCTTTGATCCAGTCACCAAATGTCATTCCAAATGACGTTTCTTTGATCTACATGAAATCCCGTAAAAAAAAAAATGCCATTGCCAATGGCACTTTTGAAAGCACCATTGAGAATGGCGCTTCTGAAAGCACCATTCCACCTGCCCTCACATTTCTAAGGTTGTTTTTTTTCATCTTCACCTTCAGTGCGTGATATGTTTTATTTATATTTTTTAAATCAATTTTTTTAAATGCGTGATATATTTTTTTATTATTATTTATACTTTTTTGGTGCGTGATATTATGTTTTAAACTAATTTAGATAGTTTTTTTAACGTGACATTTTCTTCAAATATTTTTCGAGACACATCTGAAGATCATAACAAATCATATAGCATCCTAACACTTGAGATTAAACAAGCAAAATATCTAAAACTCCGATAGAAACAATAATTAATGATATAAGATAGAACAAAAATATATAGTTTACAAAAAAAATTTCATAGTACTACAAATCCAAAAAATACTAAGTCCCACAAGGGCGTCGTGGTGCCCGTGGCTGCTTGGACCGTCTCACGAAGTTCCTCAATGGTCACCCCTGCTTTTGTGTCACCTGTGATGACCCCTCTGCTATATCAGTGGACGTCTACTGAGCATGTATATCAGGAATAACATGTGCTGCTGGAGCATCTACAAGCTGAGTGATCCTCTCAACCTCCTCATCTGGATTCAATGATGAGCCTGTAACAAAAAGATCAGATCATTCAGATGAAGAGTCATGATGCCAACTCAGACCCGATGCTGTCATCTGGGGTATGTAGGAAGATGAAGGCCTTGGCATTTGTGGATCAAAAAATGGTGGCATATGTCCAAATGGTATTTCTAAGGTAATTTTTTTCTTCACCTTAACTTTCAGTGTGTGATATGTTTTATTTATATTTTTAAACCAATTTTTTTGGATGCGTGATATATTTTCTCATTATTATTTGTACTTTTTTGGTGCGTGATATTATTTTTTAAACTAATTTAGATAGCTCTTTTAATGTGATATTTTTTTCTCCAATTTTTTTCGAGACACATCTGAAGATCATGACAAACCATATAGCATCCTAACACTTGAAATTAAACAAGCAAAATATCTAAAACTCTGATAGAAACAATAATTAATAATATAAAATAGAACAAAAATATAAAGTTTACAAAAAAAATTCCACAATGCTACAAATTCAAAAAATACTAAGTCCCACAAGGACGTCGTGGTGCCCGTGGCCGCTTGGATGGGGGGAGGGGGCAGCTGACGGGGGGGGTGTGTCGAATGGGGGGAGGAGGGGTCGGGGGAGGAAGAGGGAGAGAGAAGGAAGAGGGGCAGGGGGGAAGAAGAGAGGGGGAGGGGGAGGGGGCGGCAGCTTACCAAAAGGGATCGGAGAGGGGGTGTCGTCGGAGAAGGAGGCGGCGTGGGACATCGTTGGAAAAGAGGCGGCGTGTGATGGTGTTCATCAATTTTTTTTTTATAAAAACATATAAACGCTATTGTGAATGGCATTTTTAGAAGCGCCATTCACAATAGTGTTTTTCTTTGGCCTTTTTATTATCCACATGGGCTGGGGAGTTGGGCTGATTGGACCAAATAAACGCCATTTGGAATGGCGTTTTATCCATAGAAAACACCATTCCAGATGGTGTTTTTCTATTTTGTATTACTCTGGTAAATAAGTTTGAATTTGCATTAAATGGGTAAAAATTTTTTTAATTTATATTAGTACGGTAAAAGACTCCACCTATAAGTTTATTGGCGGCCACGAGTGCCAGGCCATGCCCTCCGCTGTCGCCATCGAGATGGTCCAAACCATGTCCCTCATTCACAACGACCTTCCCTGCATGGACGACGATGACCTCCATCATGGCAAGCCCTCCAACCATCGTATCTTCTACGAGCCCATCGCCATCCTCATCAGCAATGCCCTCCTCGCTCTCACCTTTGACCACCTTGCCAACCCTGCCTTCTATCTGGCTGACAACCCCATCCCACCTGCTCGCATCATCCGTGTGGTTGCCAAGCTCTCCCACTCCATCGGGTCCAAGGGATTGGTCACCGACTAGATGGTGGACATCGAGTCCATGGAGCTGGCACTCCCCTTTGGCCTTGATTGGCTCGAATTCATCCATCTCCACAAGATCGCTTTCTTACTGGAGGCCTCAACGATCATAGAAGCGATTGTTGGCGGGGGCTCCAATGATCAGATCGAGCTACTATGGTGATATGTTATGCACATTGGATTGCTATTCCAAGTAATAGATGACATCCTTGATGTAACCCAGTCACTGGAGGAGCTGGGGAAGATGGTCGGAAAGGATTTGGTCTGCGATAAGACTATATATTTGAAGCTTATGGGGCTGAAGGAGCCAAGGGAGTATGCCAAGGAGCTGCTAAAGGATATAGTGATAAATTAACTATATATCATATTAATTTAACTGTGTGCAGTAGCAAATTAACTGTGTACCATATATATATAATTGTATATAATAGCAAATTAATTGTGTACCATGTTTATTTAACTATGTGCAGTGGTAAATTAACTATATATCATGTTTAGTTAATTGCGTACTATGTATATATAACTGTGTAATGTGTATAATAGCAAACTAATTGTGACCATGTTTATTTAACTATGTAGTATTAATTTAACTGTATACTATGTTAATTTAACTATATATAATGGCAAATTAACTGTGTACTATGTTAATTTAATTATATACAGTGGCAAATTAACTGTGTACCATTAATTTAACTGTGTATTATGTTAATTTAATTGTGTACCATATATGTATAACTATGTGCAATTGCAAATTAACTGTGTATCATGTTTATTTAATTGTATATAGTGGTAAATTAACCACGTACCTTATTTAGTTAATTATGTACTATATTAATTTAATTGTGCAGTGGCAATTTGACTATGTACCATATATATATAACTGTGTACAATAGCAAATTAACTATGTACCATGTTTATTTAACTGTGCAATATTAATTTAACTATGTACAGTGGTAAATTAACTGTATACTATGTTAATTTAACTGTGTGCAGTAGTAAATTAACTATGTAGCATATTAATTTAACTGTATGTAGTGGTAAATTAACTATATACAAGATTAGTTTAACTGTATGCCATGTATATATAACTATATATAATAGCAAATTAATTATGTATCATGTTTATTTAACTATATGCAACAGAAAATTAACTATGCTATGTTCAGTTAACTATGTACCATATTAATTTAATTGTGTATAGTGGTAATTTAACTATGTACCATGTATGTATAACTATGTATCATATTTATTTAACTGTGTGCCATGTTAATTTAACTGTATGTAGTGGCAAATTAACTGTATACCATCTTCATTTAACTGTGTAGTGACAAATTAACTATATACCATATTAATTTAATTGTATACTATGTATATATAACTGTGTATAATAATAAATTAACTACGTACCATATTTATTTAACTATATGCAGTGGTAAATTATGTGTCATATTTAGTTATCTGTGTACCATATTAACTTAACGGTGTGCAGTCGCAATTTAACTGTGTACTATGTATATATAACTATGTATAATAGTAAATTAACTGTATATCATATTTATTTAACTGTGTGCAGTATTAATTTAACTGTGTACCATATTGAGTTAACTATGTGTAGTGGCAAATTAATTATGTACCATGTTAATTTAACTATATACAGTAATAATTTAACTGTATACCATGTTAATTTAACTATATGTAGTGGCAAATTAACTGTGTATAATATTAATTTAACTGTGTACCATGTATATATAACTGTGTAATGATAGTTAATTAATTTGTACCATGTTTATTTAATTGTGCACAGCGGTAAATTAACTATGTGCCATGTTTAGTTAACTGTGTACCATATTAATTTAACCGTGTGCAGTGGCAATTTAACTATATATATATATATAAATATATATAACCGTATATAATAGCAAATTAACTATGTATCATGTTTATTTAACTATGTGCAGTAGTAAATTAGCTATGTGCCATGTTAATCTAATTATGTGCGGTGGCAAATTAACTGCATGTGATGATATATTAATTGCATCGCAATACCATCATATCCGTTCATAAGATATTGACTTTTGACCATCGAGCTCCTTGATAGCAATCTCTTTCCTATGCCAAGCTTGATGATATGGCAATTTCACACCAAATTTATGATGAATATCTGTTACAATATCACCTGGCCTATACAAAGGTATATCTTGAATTTTATCCTTCAAAATATTTTAAATCCAATGCTTCGAAGCCTTTGGGTGAGCTCGAACTTGCAACCCTACTTTGTATGTATGTTCATTGTTCATTATTTTAATTGCAAATCTATCTTGATTCTCAAGGTGAGAAGCGTGGTTGCGCGATCCACATCCTTTATTTATACACTCAACAGTCACATGCTGACGCTCATTCTTCACAAATACAGAATCTTTGCAATTTGCAATACAAAAATTACAAATTATATCGTGAAGGATTTCAACATTCTTGAATTCTTGACGTACACCCTTTATAGAGTTCTTCCAAGCATCCAACATGTTCCTTGGACTTGATTCATCTTTAGTGGTAGCTCTTGCTTCTTCGCCTACTCGAACAAAATTACTCGAGCTGCCAAATGAGGAAAAACAAGATAAATTGCTCTTCTGACAATTTTTGGAACAATATATATGTTCAGCATTTTGGGATGGGTCGCCATCCCTGCAATATAAAAAGATAATTTTTTTTCACAGATTATCTTATGTTGATTATGACATTAGGTGATTCAGTCTAATTAAAAAAAAAAATACTAAAATAAACTACAAATAGATTTTGTATTATCTCATGTTGATTATCACATTAGGCGATTCAGTCACTGACACAGAATGATATACAGGCATGTCACTTATTACAACTTTTAACTTTAGATATATTTCTTACATATTCCTAAGATCTTTATCTGCTGTGACTTGTGAGCATAACGAGCATTCTCGAATTGTTAAGAATATAGAATTTTATATCAATCATTATAGGGGATAAATGCTTCTATTTCCTCATTATTTATTGAAAATATAATTAAGAGTTGTATCTTGTGAAATTGAAATGATATGGGCTTTGCTACCATAAGAGCACATAGCTATAAAAATGGGATTTTCAATATCCTTACAATCCATGACTGTTAAAAACCTAGATGAGGTCTTTTAAAAAGATAGATTTCTTTCCAAGGATCATCAATAGAAGTTTGTTGCAAGAAGGTCATCTACAAATAGGCAAAATGTTTAGGACTTGAATAAGTCAACGAAACAGGAAGAAAGATTTTTATCGTGAAGGAGAGACTTAGGATGATTTATAAAGAAATTAATCTATACATGAATCTTAGTATCACGATAATATTAACTGAATCAAATTGGGTTTAGCAAGGTTAAGAAGAACACCTAAATGGGGTAACTTCGGCTATTTGGGAAGGCCAAGAAGAACATCTAAATGGGGCAACTTCGATAATTGTTATTTTCAATCTTAACTAATAGGATTCTACGATGCAATATGACGTCCAGCAAATCAGGAAACCACGAAATAAGACGTCCAAAAAATCTAGAAATCAAATGGGATTTGGCAAGGCTAAGAAGAACACTTAAATGGGGTAACATCGGCTATTTGGGAAGACCAAGAAGAACATCTAAATGGGGCAACTTCGGCAACTATTATTTCTAATCTTAACCAATGGGATTCTACGATGCAATATGACGTCCAGCAAATCAGGGAACCATAGAATAAGACATCCGAAAAATTTAGAAATCACGAAATAGAAAACGTCTCTAAAAGAGGAGTCCCGGTCAAAGGGTAAGTTGGGTATTTTCTAAAGTAAAATAGTGCCAAAAGGACGTCCTATTATAGTAAGCCTAAAAGGAGGGACCAAGAGTTAAAGTTTTAGTTAACTGGGATTCTTTGTTAGAGCAGCGTCAAAAGGGGATCAGGAATTAAATTCCCTTTTTTTTCAATTTTATGTTTTATGTTAGTTTGGAAAAGCGAATAAAACAAGCGACTTGACATCATGTCTTGAAGTTGATGGTTTGTCTTCTAGTAGTCTCTTACCATGGTTTACAAATTATACTCTTATATTGACATACATAAAGCTTTTATGGAAACTAAGCTGTTGCTTTTAGTTCTTAATCACAAGTTTCAGCTCTTTCAGATGCTAACTCATATTTGTAATGCAATTATATTCTTTTCTTCACATTACTTTTTTTTTCTTATTTTTACAAATACAGGCTGGTCAGGGAGTTAAACTACTGAACATTCTGACAAAATTTTGTCAAGGTAACCATGCATTATACTTTCTTCTTATTTGACACTTGAATATGTATGTCTTTCTAGTCATAGGATCCCACTACTTCCTCCTACTCATTACATATGATATATCTGTTCCTTAAGCATTATTCAGTGAATTTTTAGCTAAATCTTATGGAGTGTGGCCTTAATTTTCTGTTTTTGGTCATATTAATCCATGCATATGATATCTTAAACGCTTGTTCATACAGTAACTGAAAGAGAAGGTGTAAGATAAGTGGTAAATTTCTAGTTGATCAGTTGTAACTCTAACCTATCCAATTTGCAGGCTTTTTTTTTGTTTGTGTGAGTAATTTGTAGGCTTTTTAGTGGGGTAGTGATGTAGTAGGAAAGGAAAAGGGGGTCATTTGATTGATGAGGTTATACTTCGAAGATCAGCATACAAATAGAAGTAAACTAGATTGAAGAACCCTTCACTTAGTGGAGGAAATTCTCTTGAAAAGAATTTTATTAATACCGCCAAAGGCTACTTATATAATATATTAGGCATATATAAATAGGACATGATCTCCTAACCCTAATTCTGGCATTAAATCCGATACAAAATCACACTCAAAATAGGACTTGACAATAAGGAAACATGCTAGAATTACCCTTTTACAAATTATGGAAACATGGCTAAAATTTGTTATTGTCCTAGTGGAAAATTTACAAGAAAATCCAGTGAAAACCTGAATCCAATTTGCTTGCACTCTCGCTGATGGGATGGGAATAAATCAAATATTTTCTTGTTGAAGTCTTCGCTTGCAAATTCGTTGGCTCTTGCAAGTTGCAACACTTGATGTGGTCTAGCTGGTCATAGTACCTGCTGGTTGCATCCTGTGCTGCATCAGGCAGAAATAAGTCTCTATGCATTATATTGAAGCATTCCATGCTATCTAGTTTTATATTAGCTTAAAAAGCATACTTGGAGACCAAAATATCACACTTTTTTTACTAGACCCTTGTGACATTATTATCATAAAGTTCTTGATCTTTTCAGATTTGAGATACCTCCTAGCTTTAAAATTCCCATCCCCATCCCCATACCCATCCCAAAAGTTTAAAATTGGTTCTTGAGTTGGAAAATTGACCTTTTTAGTGGAATTTGAGTTTTTGTTTGTTTTTGTCAAACTCAAATGGGGGATGGTTCCTTATTTACCTATAATATCTTTATTAAGTAAAGGATATTTGCTTAAATTATGTTCATAAAAATAAGATTTGATTATACTTATTAGCTTGTGACTGATTAGGGCATGCATTTGTGCATCATATTCATTGTTTCTGTTCTAGTTTGAACTTTATATCCCCGCAGTTTACTGAATGACTTGTCTATTGCAGCTTTTTCCTCATTGGTGGAAGGGAAAAATGAAGGAATGTCAACAAATGAGCTTTGTGGTGGAGCACAAATTCACTATATATTTCAGTCAATCTTTGTGAAGAGTTTAGAGGTCTGCATGGGTATCTAGTTTCAAATTCAAACATTATACATATAAAGTATATGCCTAGGGAATTTGAGGTTTTGGCCCTTTAACTAATTGCCATTATATGTTTAATCCATGTTGATTGAGACGTTTATTCCCACCGCTTTGTTTTTATAGTCATTTTAGGACTCCCTGGTACTATGTTGGTACAAAATGTCGGTACAGGTCATACCGACACTTAGCATGCCCCTTGTACCGAGTATTGGTTTGGTACTAACATCTTATGGTGTGCCCAGTATGGGATGGTGTGCCTAGTATCGGGTGATAAGCACTGGTGCTGCAAAACTTGCTGGTCTGTGTGTAAGTCAGGCGTACTTGTGTAAATTAGGGACTGACTGTTAGCTTCAACGTGTGTAGAGGACTAAAATTAAAACTGCTACTGAGTAAGGACTCATTGTCAAATAGCAGCCGATCAAAGATTCAACTTTTAACTTTTCCTAAATACATTTTCCATGCAGCTCAACACTTTCAGTCATTCCATATGCATGCTAATCTGCATCTTGGGCTGGGTTTGGCCTTTTTTATCTTTTACTTTTTCCTTTTTTTGGGGATGGGGTTGGGAGGGATGGGCATATTATATAAGGGTGTTCTTTTTTTCTGTCCTTTTGTATGCTTTCTTTAATATTGAATTTCTTCTCTTCATTCCTTTTCTTTTTGTGTAGATGATGGACTTGGTAATTATGATTCTTGTGCAGGAGGTTGATCCTGCGAGGACATAACTGATGAAGATATCTGCTTGGCAATACGAAACTCTTCTGGTCCTAAAAGTGCTTTATTTGTACCAGAGGCATGTGCCAAATGGAGTTTCTGCTCTACAATAGGCTCAACAATTTGGTTTTATGTCTTTAACTCTTAACTGTTTTCAGTCTTTCTCAAATTAACATACTTATTCCTTAAAACTTACAGATTCTTAGGTGCTGTTTGAAGTTCTTGTACGGAGGCAGATTGGTCATTTGCTAGATCCCAGCCTCCAATGTGCAAAATTTATTTATGATGAGTTAATCAAAGTACAACTCTTGAGTCTACTACCTTACTTTGGACATTTGACATTCTAATAAGTGCAATATCTTCATTTTTAATGAGGTCATTTTGTTTGTTTCATAATAGATGAGCCACCGCTGCTTAGCTAGTGAGCTACAGCGTTTCCTGTTCTTAGAAAGTGCATGGATGAGGTAATTTGCAGTTTTTGCCGAGAAGGCCTTCAACCTGCGGAGACAATGATAACACATATCACTGAAATGGAGGTTTGTATATTATCTCTATTGCATTGTGTTATATTTAGCTCATGACTAACATGCTTTATATGAAAATTAGACATAGAAGATTCACAACGATTATGTGTAGCTATCACCATATTACTTCCAGAGTTCTGCATTGCCTTGTACATGGTGATTGCTAGCAAACTTCTCTTTTCCTTGTTCTCAAAGAAAGGTGGTACCTGCTATCTGATATTTGATCAAAGCTAGATAATTAAATCATTTATATAATGATAAAATGTATAATGAGATATATATGGCAAATGAAAATTCCTTAGCTATATATATATATATATATATATAATTTCTGTAAAATCTGGCGCAATCTTATCTTGATTTTTAAAATAAAAATTAAATATAACCAAATATTGCATATGCATATTATATCAGATTATCAGTTGATATAAACAGGCAATTATTCATAGAAAAGAAGGAACATGATGCTTCCGTTCACAATATCTGGTATAAATTTTATGTGCAGCAATTTTTTTTTAATTCTAGATGGAGGATGTACGTTAGTAGTGCGTAATATTCCTTTGTCATTACTTATGGTGGAGGGGCATGGGTAGCCACGGATGATGATATGTTGCTTTGTGATTTTGCTATTTGATAATCACCAGCACATGTTAACCAAGTGAGAAAATTCGACTAAGTTTATGTGTGACTTTCACATGGAACATTTGTCCTTGTGGGTGACCAGTGATTTTTTTTTTCCTTTTATTGTTTAATAATTGGATATTTTCTTAGGTGGGTTCAATCAAGATTTTAAATCCCGTGGGGCAAAGATGTGCCGATTTCTCCATGAAACGGGATACCCTTCTATCCCATTCCGTCCTGACAACAGTCTTGATCATGCATCGTAGTGGATATCCTCCATCTTTCTCCCTTCTTCTTTCCTTTCTTTCTTTCTTTTTTTTTTTTTTTTCTTTCTTCTTTTCTTTCTTTTCTCTGCTTTCCTTTTTTCCTTTTCTTTTTCTTTCTTTTCTTCTCCCTTCCTTTTTTTTTCATTTTCTTCTTCTTTCCTTTTTATTTTTCCCTTTCCTTCATTTTTTCCTTTTCTTCATCTTTCCTTCATTTTTTCCTTTTCTTCATCTTTCCTTCATTTTTTCTTTTTCTTCATCCCGGTCCCGTTTTCTCACAGGAACAGGATGGGCCAGCCGTGATGCCTCCTGTCCTGTCGGGACATAAAACCTTGGGTTCAATGCATGATCTTTACTGGTTTTAGATGTTGTGCTAGATATATCTATTGATATATGCAATGTGCATAAAATTTTGAAGAGATGTATTGAAGAAAAGCCATACTAACCAGTGCATGCATTTTTAATTGTCTGTTTGGAAGCAGTAATCAATGTGGAAGAGAAGAAAAAGAACACTCTTAACCATGGTGGGATCTCAATTGGTTACTTAAGGGCAATGAAGTAAAGCTTTGGAACTGAAATACTTTTTAAATCATATTTTAAGTAGGAACCACCCAATCTGGTATTTTGTTCTGGGATATTGAAAAGTATCAACAGGATTATGCTACCTTATTGGTGGTTCATGTTTCCTTGTTTTCAAACTGCACATATGTAAGATATGGATGGAGTGTCAGTCTGCTTCTTTAAACATGGTTTTGGATACATGCATTGCTGTAAATATTTTTTCTTTAATGAGTAGGCATGTGTAGCTGTAGTCTTATGCCAGTTCTGTTATTCCATTATGTATATGTGTATACATGTGTGCACACACCTGTGAGCATGCGCGCACGTGTGTGTGTGTTTGCATGCATGTGTGAATCTCCTCTTGTAGTGATTCCATGAACATTATACATTTCTAGGGACTTGTTGGAACCATGCGTTGGTTCACATATGTAAATTGTGTACATTCTTATTTACTTGGATGTCCAAGTAACAACCTCTATTCTGTATGGTGATGCTATAAATGTTATGCATTTCCAGTCCTCTTTGGGAACCATAACTGATGAAATTTTGCAGAGGGATTACATAAATACTTCACATCCAAATTTTATTGGTGGCAGTAGGGCTGAAGAGATTGCACACCAGCAAGTAAAGTGTTCTAGGTCATTGGCATCAGTGCCTAAATTTAAGGTATGTTTCTGTTTTTCTTAAAGTGACAAACTACTGATCTTTTTTTATATGTTCTTGTGTCCGTTTTGGTTCAAATGAGGGAAGAATTGCTTTTGTTGTTTAGCTGATATCTTTTCTAAGTTCTGTACATTGTGCTGTATTATTGTTACATTTAACATAGTGACAACATTACTGCCATTTGAATTGTTTTTACTTACTGTTTATGATAGTAAGAAACGATAAACATGACCTGATATTTAATTTCTCATGATTTCTTGTTCCTTGATGGCTTGATCTTTTCTGTTGATCACCTCTTCCACCCGGACAAGTGAATGCTTTTAAGATTATCATCCTTTCTGATTGGCTATTGCTAACTTTGGTGTTCATTTGTATGTTGTGGATTAAGGATAGGGTAGATTCTGATGAGCTACAGCCATCTGAAAAAAGTTTTAAATCTCGAGCTCTTTTTGCTAGAGCTGGTGCAAATGGAGTAATGCCCTATTGGGTTCTTGATTTTTTTTCTTTTTGAAATCTTTGTCTGTGTCTAAACATAAGCCAAAGAATGAAAATTTATTTTTATGCCTGAGCAGCTTGATAATAGTCGCCTGCTTTCTCATGGTTTTTGAATAGGGTGTTCGACCTACTACAGATTCTGAAAGATCAGGTTTGGCCGGTAAGAAAGCAACTAAAAATCTAAACTTTGCAGCAATTCTAGTTTTTATTGCATTACATTTTCTCATATGCTCTGTCAGTCAGTAAAATCAGTATTCCTCTGCCTAGATATTACTGTAAGGGATAAATGCACTAGAATGTGGAAACAACAATCCTGGGTTCCCCTTGAATGCATCTTAACAATGCCATCTGATTGTCTTTTCCTGCATAATATCATCTTATGTACTGTAGACCTTATGGCTGCCATGTTTAATCAAAGTACGTTTGAGAAATCAGAAACAATTTTTGCTGAATTATTTTTACTTTCAAAGTCTTTTAGGATCACCCTTTTAAAGAACTTCCTGACCTTAAATTTGACAGGAAGTATGACCGGACGAAGCTGGGGCACTTCATCAATTTTTGGTTCCAGTGAAAATCATGCACCTGCAAGAGAGAGTTCTACACAAAAGTCTTATAGTGATCTAGCTCACAACATGGATCATTCATTTTCTATGATCCAATTAAGAGAGGTACATTGTTGTGAACTCTTTCTGTGCAGGGCCATTTCTTTATTTCTTTATTTATTTTTGTGCTTGCTAAAAATTCAGATGTCTAACTGTTATCCATGTGACTCAGCCACCCATCATCTTGAAGCCCTCACAAAACCGGCAGAGCAGGAGGCTGTGGAGATAGCTATCACAAAATGGTTGTTGAAGTCATTTTATGGCACGTGAGGAAAAACATTCAGGATTTGGTACCTAAGGCACTTATGCACTTCCTGGTATATTTCCTTATTCTGTTAACTAGTCAGAGTGGAACTTTATTGTGACTTTTGGTTCATCAACAGAATGGTCATATGTAATTCTACCTGCCCATTGTCTTATCAAGTCTGAATCTCATATTCATAAAAGATGATTAAATTGAAGGAAAAACTAAATCATCTGCTCCATTTTCCTGCAGAGCCACTGTATATAGATCTTTCAAAGAAGAACCATGGATTGACAAATAACTGTTTGTTAGCAACTCTTACATCGAACCTAGTGTATGTTCTCAAGAAAACATCGAGTCCAGTGTATTAGTTGATAAAAAATATAGAAATCTCATCCATTCAAGTTTATAGCATATAGCATCCCATTATTGTGTAGAGCTCTACAATTTGGTGTTGGTGGAGTTGAGACAAATGAACTAGTACTTTATTTTTTCTTGTTAGCTGGTGCTGTCAGTTTATTTGTAGTCAATCAATATAGAGAATTTATATCAAGTACGTAAGCATGAATGTTGCAGTGGGACCTTTGACCTTCGAAAAGATATGGTGGATTGCATGGTAATAAGAAATGCCGTCTTATCTGGGCTTGACAAGAAAAGGCACAACATGCAATATTCATCTTGCTTTTCAGCATAAGGTTTATGAAACTCAATCAGCTAATTAATTTCATATGCTTTTGGTATTTTATCAAGTTTTCTGATTCATAGACGCAGTTCGGAAGTTGCGGTAAGCAGGATCAAACCAAATCTCAAAGTGATTCTTTTTACTTTTACATAAGAATTGTTCAAAGGTTTCTTGGTGTAGATTTAGTGTGATTGAGTCAAAGAACAAGTGGGATATAGTGTTGGAAGTTTTTAGAAGGTCACCACTTTCTGAAGGAATCTAGCTTTAGATCAACATAGATAACTGAAACAAAAATCAGTCTAAAATGCAACAAATCCTGTCACCCAAAAAAGATGCCCTTTGATTTAAAAAATGAGGTGACATTGCCATTGGAAACTCCAGTTTACCCACAAAAGTTCAGGGTATCTCTAGAGAGAGAAGGTTGTTTGAGTAACAAGTGGAAAATGAAAAACTCTGTTTCAAAGGAGATGTAGATCAAGGTCAAAATATCTACGATTTTTACTGGGATCAAATTTAAAGCTAACATTTGGGTTTGAGTACAGCAAACTAGAAGATTTAGTGATTTTCTGGCCAATGATGCAGCAAACACTGGGGGACATCTGACAGTGCCTGATTTAGTGTTCATTAATAATGACACCATGACACTAGATGTCAGATAGCTGCTGACATCAGTCTTAAGCTAGCAGCTTCCAG
The DNA here is from genome assembly GCF_000442705.2 of Elaeis guineensis. Lineage (NCBI taxonomy): Eukaryota > Viridiplantae > Streptophyta > Magnoliopsida > Arecales > Arecaceae > Elaeis > Elaeis guineensis. The sequence goes on along the minus strand of NC_026001.2, from coordinate 87,515,015 downwards.
AAGGTTTTGGAATGCCAACAAACTTCAGCTTGTATTTGATTGATCTGATGGTTAGCATCAAAACATATATGGTACAAAATAGGTATCCAATTGAAATTGAGAATCTTAATCTGAATCAGATAAGGATATAATGTAAAATAGTGGATTAGCTTTTTGTTTGTTTTTCAACATAAATTGAATCCTATAAAGAATTCAAGAATTTGTAATTTTTGTCATATGAAGACTCCCTAAATTACCCTTTGTGCTCCCCACTTTTGAGATCAAAGAATGCCAACTTTACTTCAGAGTTAAAACTTTGCTGTCCTTTTTCTTTAGGGTTAGTCTTAAATGTGCTTTTCTCACTTGTGCACCTGAAACTCAATTACATTATGCTCATTCAACTAATCTTTTTTCTACACTAACCCAAATTTTAAGCAGAAAGGGTGAAGCAGTTTACCCCTTGCTGTCCTATTTACTAAACAAGGAAAGGAATGAAAAGAATAGAAAAAGAGTAAGAAAGAAGCTCACCTACCAAATACAATGATGAGTTGCTAGCTGTTAGTCTGCTCTGTTTTCTGGCCAGTGGGCAATTGGGAAAAGGCAGTGATTCTAGAGACAATGAAGAACCTTTTCCTTTTAATGGTGAGATAATTATCTGCATAACAAGAGTTGTATTTTTCCAGTCAGAGAAATGTTTGGCTACTATCATTATCGAAATAACAATCTCTTTATTCTTCATCAATGTTAAACTAAATGATGAAACATTTTTTCTAGCACCACACCTGTTAAAGAAATTACTTATAAACAATTCAACTACCTTGCAAGTTCTCTTCAAATAAGATGTGGTGACTCCCCTTTAAAGTAAGGCACATGGATATAGTTTTAACTTATACAAATTGTTATCTATGAATTTTAGAAAATCTTGAATATTAAACTGGGATTTATGGTATTTTATGATTAAATTTGAAATATGTGATTATATTCATCAGAACAAGTCCACTCTTTTCAAGAGTTTAAGCAATAACTAGTTTAGGCTTTACTATAGTGCTGATTGCATTACCTAGTTTAGCACAATTTTTTACGTAAAAGCTGTCTTATATGTCCTGTTTAGAAACTGACCTTTCATGTAACTATTTTTTGGTGAAATGAATATTGACATGTAGCACCATCGAACTTTCCAATTTTGTAAAAGAATTTTCTATCTATTTATAGATCTGGTTATTTACAAACTTGCAAACTCTAACACAAGCCCCTATGATATCCAACTTGCTTGTTGTTCCTTATGTTAAAAATTGGCTGACTATAATTCATACATCACGATTATCATATATAATATTAATGCATCCATAGTGTGGGCAATTGGGCATGGTTGTGAGGTGGTGAAACCAGTAATCATCTGTTTGAAGATCCTATTATATATGGGATATTTTTTTTCCCCAAAAAGATCTATAGTTGGAGGAGTTACGAACTCATGTACTTAAAGACTGGATTAAGAGTGGGATTTTATGCATGGAGATAATTCTTTTTTTCTTTCCCTCTTAGACTGATTCTCCTTTATTTCACTTGCAACATACAGCCTTACTGTTAGGATTTGACGCCTCGAGATTCAGCCCATATTGAGCCCACAGCGAGGTTCGCGGCGAAAAACGGAGTCCAACGAGACCAAGATCACCTGAATCGGAGCTCGGATGGAGAAGATACGAGCTTTCGAAGATAGCACGAAAATCGAGGCGGCGTCGCCGGCGGCGGACGGCAGCAGTGCGGCCGCAGGCGGCGGTGCGCGGGACGCGCGACCCAGGCCCGCGCAGGGGGGGCCTGCGGCCCAGGCGGGCGCGCGGCCCAGCGGGGCGCGCGGCCCAGCCGGGCGCGCGGCCCAGGCGCGCGCCGGCCCAGGCCAGCAGGCCTGCTGGCCCTTGCCCCGGTCCACCGTGGACCGGGTGGTCCACGGCCCTGTCTGTGGACCGCGTGGGCGTTTCCCACGCGTTTCTCGCGGTCCACGGCACTATTCCGTGGACCGGAGCGCGATCCAACGGCATGAGTGGTTCCCGGTCTTAATCCGACGGTCAGGAGGGTTTCTTGGCTTTGTTAAGGAGTCCTAATCCCTTTCTAAACGGGTTTTAATCTATGTTTTAGCTATAAAACGCCCTGAGACGCAACAGAGAGGGTGGGGTTTGGTATTTCTCGCCGTACGAAGGCCGTACGGCCCCGAGAAGAGAGAGAGAGGCGAGGGCGCTGTGAGAGAAGGAGCAGGAGGCTCCTGGACAGCGGTCGCCAGGCTCTTCAAGGGTTCAGGGGGGGTCTCCAAGAGAGAGAGCTTTTGTGAGGGGAACTTCATGTGAGAGAGAATTGGGTGTACAAGGGTTGAGGGTGAGGTCTCTTCTTGTAAAATTTTCTTTTCATAGTGAAGTTTGCATGCCCCGTGGAGGTGAGCCCTTTTGTGGCTGATCCACGTATTTTGATTGTTTTTCCTTTTGTTTTGTTTCTTCTTTCTTCCTGCTGCATCGCGTGGTACTGAAAGGATCTTGGGAGGTGGTGTCCAGGCCAGACATCCACCCAACACTTACGATCCAACTTTTAGTTCTCTCCTTTCTACATAAGCAAGCTATATTTTCTTCCCATTTCTTTCTTTTCTACCAATTATGAAAATCAAGGTACTTGGAGATCTATCATGGTCTAGTGAGGCCCATTCTCTTTCCTTCTAGTCCATAAAACTTTTAATCCGTCATCTGCATCCTTAACTTTGACTGGTTTGCTCAAAATCACTTTGCTGTGGAACACAAGAGTTCAGATGCATATAAATTGCTGACTAACTCTTTGTTGTTCTTCTTTCATACCTGCTAAATGGTTTGTTGATTCTAAGTTTTTTTCTTAGTTACCATTATCCATCCCTGTAATCCTTTTTTCTTATAGGCCTATTTGAAAAGCCTAGTCTGGTAGTTAGGTCATCGAAATATGCTCACAATTTGCAACTACTTTCTGTATATATGTAACTGATTTTTTTTTTGGTGCTTATGTGGAGGTCAATCATACCAAGCGGGAGCTGCACAATGTTCTCATTCGGAAACTCTACAGGTACACAATTTCTTCTCAAGTTATCAGTGCCAACCCAGCTGATTCATCTAGTTGATTTTCTGAACTCTAGAAATTTCAGCTGCTTCCTACTCACTTGTATGCAATCAAGATATATCAGGTTTTAAGTGGAGTGATTTTTCAATGCAGGGAAAACCTCTTTGAAGACATGTTGAGGGAACCTGCTGACATTGTAGCGAAAAGGAAACATATCTGTGAAACACTCCATGTTTTGCAACAGGCATACAGGGTAGGTTTTCTCATCACTATAAACATATTTCTGTTAGCTGTCATTATCATAATATTTTATTTTAGAACTCAAACTTCGTAAGATATTGGGTCTCCATTTTCTACTGGTGCCATGTATTTCAATAAATTCCATTTGTCACCAGACATTGGAAGAATTACCTCTTGATGCTCAGGCTGCTGTGAAAGGCTTTAGTCTCGATACTGTTCCAACCGGTCTGCCAAAGATCCATGGTCTTCCTCCATCCTTCTATGTGACAGGTAATGACTTCGGTATATCATGCACAGCCTCACCAAAAAATCCAAAATCCAGGAAGTCAGCTCATTCGGGAGAGTAACCATCAACATTGCATTCATACTCAGATGCTAATGGGGGCGGACATCATTCTGGATTGGGTCTTATCCTTCAGTTGACACATGACACTTGAAGAAGTACCATTTATGCACTCTGTTGGATAAAATACATGATCAGTTGCTTTTTTTTTAGTCTAGATTCAGTCTTCTGTGCCAGCTTGACACCAGTGGGTGAAGTGCAGTTCAGATAATTGCAGCATGTATGGTAGTCATCATTCTTTTTTTTCCTAAGGAGCAACAACCTTTCAAACCCTTCAGAAAATAATGTGAGTGGACTTCTCTCTGATCAATAAGATCAACTACAAATGTCAAATTTTGTTTCTTGGAGAGATTTTTGTGGGTAAGTAATTGTATTATATTTCTCAAACTTGGATTCCTGGTTGTGTATACAAGCTAATCCTTATATGCTCAGTTGTGATTGCAGTGACAAATATGGAACTTGTGTATTAGTACATGGAGCTTCATTTTTGCCAAAACAATGGAGGGGTTGTTATCTGTTATAATTTACTCAGTTACCTATTTTTCGAAAAGAAAAGGAAAATAAAATTTGCTTAATTTTTTTTTTTTTTTTGTAACCTGTGCTTCCTCATTTATCTTTTATATTTTCTTTTCTCTTAGAACAAATATGCCATGTATATATCTGTCTGACTGCTTCCTCTGTTAAAGCAGGTTGATGAGGCCTGAAATTTTCTTTGAACTGATTGCAGTCTTTCACATTGTGCCGTTGTTTTGGCATCTCCAATTTTTCATCCATGGTATGCTTGCATGGATCTTAAAACCAAAGTTATATAATTCAGCCACAATCATTATTAAAAGTTGTTTCATGCACTGGAAATTTTGGTTGGAGATTTGAACCAAATGTTTGGGATAGAACGGTGCTTGAAACCAAGGTACGCCATGTTGGTACCAAGCTCTATGCCGGTGCCACATTGTTGTTTTGTTATTCTGCAAGTATAAGAAAAATTTATGCAGTTGCCAGATTACAGTGCTCAGGATTTCATTTCATGTATCTCATGTTCTCAAACTTGGTACTTGTTTCTTGTGCCACAACAACATCTACATTGTGTTTGTTCTATTGTTTTGTTTGCCGTTCAATGTTCGACTCACTGTTTTCCTTAAGCAATCGGTAGTCTTCTGTGCTCTGACTTATGCCCCATATAAACTCTAAAATTTTTTTCCAAAATATCCAGCAACCTATATGGAGCATCACATTAGTTAATAAATCAATTGGTATGGAAAAAAATAACCGACCGCAGCAAAGTAATCCATCAGTGAAAGCTAAATCCTTCCATGTCCATCCTTTGGATATCACTGCAGACCTTGTCTAACATAGATAGGAAGTCACTACAGAGCTGTCTCTCTCTGGAGATAATGGGATGCCAAGATAATGCCATTCTTCAAGCATCCATTCAATCTTCTTTTTCAGTTCCCCAGGGATCAAGGGACTGAATTTAAAATGACTGTGAGAAGTTCACTGACTACCTAAGAACGAACACAATTATTTTGCATAATCTTCTTCACTTCTTTTCGTATCTTTCTTAGTTGCTCTAGAGACCAAAAAACAATATCAGTGAACAAAGTGTGACACCACCATTGGTCCCGCAGAGATGGATAATATTCCTGAGTTCAACCGAAGGCTATAGTATCTCCTAATGACCTCGTCAACATTTCTTAGCGGAGATAAAAAAAGAAAGGAGACAAGCGACATCCTTGTTTTAATCCCATAGTACAATTAAACCATTATATTGGCTTACCATCTATCAAAATTGAGAAGGAAGGTTTCATGGAACAAACTCCAAAAACCAAATGGTTTCATGAGTGCCTTTACTGTATACCTTCTTTAGACTTCCAACCGTCCACTTATATAAGTAGAACTCGGCTAAACCTATGGTTATTTTGCTGTAAACGTAATACTTCAGCAAAAGTATATAAAGATCTTGGCTATTATTTTTTTTCCCTATATTGATCATGCAACCTTGTTAACTAAATCATTTTAAGTGAGCTGGCCAAGAACATACAGTCACATTAAGTGAGTTGGCATCATACGGTAGAATAGATATTTTGGTGTCTTAATGGACAACAGAAATAAATTCTACAGGTCTGTCCATCATCACATATCATTAGTTTCTGCCCAAAAAAAAAAAAGGTTTTCGTGACCAAGATGATCATGACTGGTTATTGCTTATTCAATTGGAAGAAGAATTAATGTAATGCCTTTCTGCTGACTCTGAATTTCTTGAGTTTCAAGTGACATCATGAAAACGATATCACTGGAAAGAACTTCTTACAAATAGAATGCTTCATCCAATCAACTTGAGATCTGATATGCAACTGAGGCACTAGCTTCATGACATCTATGTAACCATGTTAGGATGAATGGTGCATCTCATTATGTTCTAAACAGAATATAAATTTTGCTACAGAATGGGACCCATAAGTATACATCTTGCATGTTCCTAAGAGAAGCAGAACAATCACATTATGTCGTCCCTAGAACAGAATGATCTGCAGGAATCACTAGGTGGGGTAAAAAATGAAAAACATTCATCAGTGACATTCTGCCTAGAAAATGATTGGCATTGCATCTTTTTTCAATTCAATATGGGCATCATATATCTCTCTATCTTGTTTTCCATGGATTTTGGAGAGAGAAATAGTCCTTGGTATCAATCTTGTTTTCTTTTTGTAATCCAAGTTCTTTCTGTGCTCAAGGAATCTTGAAGAATGACCAAGCACTTACATAAGTTTAGTTAATATAAATGCCAGATGAGTCTCACCTCGATCAAACTTGGTTATTTAGGTATCCTAATGCTAGGGGGGTTAGAAGATCAATGCACACACATGACAAGTTGACTCCTAGAATGTCAGTCATCCTAAGACCAATCCTAAGTTCCATATTTGACAATTGTATACTTGTAGATGCATGTTAACAAATTTTGATGTGTTCTAAAAATTCTTGTAGCTTTGGATATTGTATGCAACCCTGGCACGATCATGTCATAATCATCCTAATCATCAAACCTTTTCCCAACCATTTTGAGTCGACAGTATGGATCCTTATTCATCAAGTATTCTTATTTCGAGTGATCTCTAATGTTATTCAAAGTTTTTCTATATCCTGGTAATTGAACTCAAGTATTGCCCATAATTGAGAATCCTTATCATGGTTATACAATGTTCTTAAAGCTCGTGAAACTCGGCTAAATCAAAATATGTTATCCCGTTATTGATTGTTAGATTCTATCACCTACCATGAACAACTAGCTGCTCAAATTGGATTAGGTGCCTATGGTGTTTTAAACTTCTAATAGTTCTGTATGAATGGATTCAAAAGAGTGGTTAACATTTCAAAACTTTATATAAGCATGCACAAGTCAAGGACCATGCATATGCTTGCATATGTGACATGACTAGAAAAATAGATTGCTTGTGTTATCATCAATTTGCAAGCCACAAAACACAGCGAGTAGCTATCAGAAGCTGCTTGTGGCCTGAACCCACTGCATTACAGATTCTACCTGATAAGATCTACTGGCATAGTGCGTATGCCATTCCAGCACATGTTCAATTCTGTATCAAAGCAAAATAGAATAAAAAACTTAAAATTCAGTCATAGTTATAAATATTAAAACAGATTTAATAGGGCTGTGCCGATTCATATTAATGGTTCAGCATTGTTATGTACCAGGGAGTGCGAGCTGCAACCAGAAGGGAGCCCAAGCTGTAGGAATTGACCCATGTTGCAATCAGATGCATCATCAAATATTGGAGATACAGCACTATTGTCATGGTCAATATGTGTCACGATAGCATCTGATCGCCCTGCAGTAGGCTCGAATGGCTGAGAATCTGGAAAAGCAAGGGCTAAATTCTGTTGCTGAGGGCAGATCATAGGGTGTTCAGCTAATGACAGCTGCCATGGCCTTGAAGGACCTGGGTCTGTAAATGATGTAGCACATGGTTGGTTGGAGCTGCTTGATCCCATAAGCTTCATCTGTGCGGTTAATTGATTAACCATCATGGAATGGGAGAATGGATAATTATCATATAATGGGTTCTTGTCATGGTTGCAGTCATTGTCTTCCATCTCACAATTCATCATTGCCACAAGCTCCTTGTCTGTCAACTGGAAAAGTGAAATGGTATAATTAGAACCACAGGTATGAGCCCTTCATTGGTACAATCTTGGAACCACATGTTTGAGCCCTTCATTGGTTTCTCTTTCTAGTTATGTGCAACTTATCTCTGTATCTCAATAATTATATGCTCTCACTCAAAATGAGCAGCTAGAGAAACTTTCTGTTTCTGGTTGTAATAAAACAACCAAAAAAAAAAAACAACAACACCAAGAACTTCACAAAAGGGAAAAGATTTTTTTTTTTTAACAAAAAAAAAAAAAGAAGTTAGAGAAACATTGAAGGGCTGCGCAGGAAGAAAGAAAAAGAGTATTAAGAGTAGACTTCCATCTTCAAGAAGCAATATCCTCGACATATAAGCCTTGGAGAAGTGCTGAAAATAGGTTGGATATAATCTGACCGTATCATGTGTGTTATCATCAATTGTGCAAGCTATAAGACACAGCAGGTAGCAATGGAAGCCGTTAAGTCCTTTTTATAAACCGCAGTTCTCAGCAAACACAACCACAACAACGGAAAAGGCATACCTAAAGATGCTTCTGGTCTGAACCCACTGTGTGACTGTTGACTATTTGCAAAACCACTCTCTTTGCAAGTGCTACAAGTTAAGATCATTCAGGAAGATCATTTCCCAAAAAATAAAAAAGAATTGATGCCAGGACAATGTCAACAAGTAAACAATCAAGTAAGCAATCAAACTTGGTTAATGTTAAGTTGAACCAAGGATTTAAATATCGGTACCCATACTCATGGCAAACACCTGCTGGCATGGTATCATGTGTGCGATGCCAGCACATGTTTAATTTTGGCATCAAAGCCAAAGAAAAATACAAAAAAAAAAAAAAAAAAAAAAAAAAAAACTGAAATTTTTTTTAGATAAAAAATCGAGAATGAATTTAATGGGGCTGTAGGATCCATACCGATGGTTCTGCAGTGATTTGTTCTGGGGACTCTGAGCTGCAACCAGTAGGAAGCCCGAGCTGTAGGAATTGACCCAAGTTGCAATCATCTGCGGCATCAAATATGGGAGACACAGCACTGTTAGCCTGCTCGATCATCACACAATTCAACACTTGTTTCTCCTGTGTTCAATCGTCGATTGTTCCTCTGTTCTCTGTTTCCTCTATTAAAAATTGCGGAAGTTGAGGGCATTGTTCTATTCTTAAGATTTTTGGGAAGAAAAGGCTCTTCAGCCCTGGCACCCATTTGAGCTTTGGGCAATTTACAAGCCGTAGCTCCTCCAATGCATCTCGGTTCTGCTGCGCCAACTTCAAGTACATTAGATCCTCACAACCATCAACTACGAAGGACTTGAGCGTGGATGGGAGCAGTTTACATGGCAGGAATTTGATTCTAGGACAATCCTTTACGACCAAGCTTCGAAGAGATGTGAAGTTGGGCAGGTCTTCTGGTGGTGGGATGTACGTGCATCTCCATATTGTCAACTCTTCAAGTACATGATCAGTGGATGTCAGATCATCAACCCGTCGGTTGATGTTCCACCATATGTTCGATATAAGTTTGTTGCTTGAAGCGATCTGGTACATTAGCAAAAGAGAATCAGAGAACTCTGTTGGTGTATGAGTTCCATACAGAAGATAAAAAAACAAACAATCAGAGAACGTATGATAATGTAATCCTCCGAGTAATCAATTGGAGCACTTCAAATTGAGGATGGAGGGTACCTGAATAGATGAGAGCTGATCTTCTACCATGATCCGAAGTTTAGGACAATCTTTCATAGTTAAGTGTGTGAGAGGCATCCCCCACAGCGACGTCAACCGCTGGCACTCCTCAATACACAGAAATTGAAGCTCAGGTAGCAGTCCTTCCTCTGATGAGAGCCGGAGTTGAGGACAATTTATTATGCTTAATTCTTTAAGAGAAGTAAGGTTTTGCATCCCCGGAAATGATGTCAGCCGTTGGCACTCCTCAATATGCAGATATTGAAGCTTAGATGGCAGTCCTTCCTCTGATAATACCAGGAGCTGAGGACAAACGGATATATTGAGTCTGTCACGCCTCAAATCCGGGATATAACACGGCCATACTATCGAGGGATGGACCCACGATAACACGAAGCCAAAATTCATCTTCTTAAATATAATAACAGGTGTATCTCAAATAAATGTAATAATAAAGTTCAATTCAATTATTTAATTAAATCAAAACTGGTTCAGAGCATCTAAATCCAAAGATGAAATAATCAAAGTCTTAAAATTCATAATGACTACTGTTGGGTATAAAATACCCACAGCCGAAATTGACATCAGAACAGCTCCGCCCAGACTCCTACGGGAGCCAGGCTCCGCCGCCGACGTCAGAACAGCTCCGCCCGGACTCCTACGGGAGCCGGGCTCCGCCGCCAACACCAGAACAGCTCCGCCCGGACTCCCACGGGAGCCGGGCTCCGCCGCCGACATCAGAACAGCTCCACCCGGACTCCCACGGGAGCCGGGCTCCGCCGCCGACATCAGAACAGCTCCGCCCGGACTCCCACGGGAGCCGGGCTCCGCCGCCGACATCAGAACAGCTCCGCCCGGACTCCTACGGGAGCCGGGCTCCGCTCTCAGTATCAACTGCTGGCAAGCTCCGTCCGGACTCCTACGAGAGCCGGACTTCGCCTTTAATTTTAAATTACAGGAGGACTTCGCCCGTGCTCTTAAGGGAGCCGAGCTTCATCTTCGACGCCAACGACTACGGCCGCAAGCAGACTCCGCCCGAACTCCTACGAGAGCCGGGTTCCGCCCGCAACTTCGGCTCCAAGAGGGTTCCACCCGGACTCCTACGGGAGCCAGGCTCCGATCTTAGTACCAGCTGCTGGAGCCGGACTCCACCCACGACCTCAACCGAAAGGAGGATCCCTCCCGGACTCCTACAAAGGCCGAACTCCGACCACTGCCGAGCCTCGATCGACAGATCCGCGCCCCTTGGCAGATCACAATAACAACCATGATCCTGTTCCACTTCCTGTAGCGGATTCCGTGCGGCTCCATCGCCCCCTGCGGCGGACCCATTACTCTCTGACAGGCTGTGTCAACGGCCACGATGCTGCTCCATTCCCTGCGGCAGGTGCTGCACGATCCCACTACTCGCTGACAACTAGCGGCAACGGACGCCGCTCCACTACCTGCAACAGGCCCTACGTGGCGGGCTATGACGATAGCCACGGGTCTACCCCACTATCTTTCGCAATCAATTCCTCTGACCATGGGCGGCCCACTACCAGGCGGTTACAGACGTCGCCATCAATCCGTTGCCTCCTCCGCTTATAAAAGGGGGACCCAGATACGTTATTCTTTAAGCTCATTTTCCTTATCTCAAAACTCTGCTAAATTCTCCGTTCGAGCACTCCATTCTTGTTGAGGCAGAGAACTGACTTGAGCGTCGGAGGGTCTTGCCGGAGCAACCCCACCTCCGGTTTAGACTTCCCTTGCAGGTCCCGGCGGCGACCGCGGCTTCGCCGACTCCAGCTTCTCCGGCGCAAGCGAATTTTTGCACCAACAGGATTGGCGCTAGAGGAAGGGGTGTGTCTTCGCAGCACCCTTGTTCTTGAAGGAGCGCTCAACGGACCCACTTCCGGCCATCTTTTTCGGCACCCAATCCTCTTTTCCCCATCCGATGCCCTCTCGCGAGGTTTCTGCACGACTACCTCCGGCTCTGGTCACCGACAAAGGGTGGCCAGGCGACCAGTCCCCGCCGGATTCCGTCAATGTCATCTCAGGGGAATTCCGGCAGGAGGCAATCAGCACATCAGCTGCGCCCCTCAAGCGGCAAAAAGTTGAAGAACCTATAGTCTTCACTGAAGAAGACGCCCAGGGAGTCCAATTCCCTCATAACGATGCGGTCGTAGTTTCCTTGAACATAGCAAATTATGACGTCCGTCGCATTCTCGTCGACAACGAAAGTTCGGCCGACATCTTATTCTACAGTGCCTTTTCGAGAATGGCCACTCTTGGCGGTCATTTAAGGCCGATTTGCTCCCCCTTGATAGGGTTTACTGGTGACGCCGTTCCAACGGAAGGAATGATAGCTCTAACTGTGATCGCGGGTCAGCATCCAAAGCAGTCCAGAGCCCTGGTGAATTTCCTGGTGGTAAAGGCGCCATCTGCCTACAATGCAATTCTTGGCCGACCCGGCCTCAATGCCCTCAGAGCCGTTGTTTCGACCTACCATTTGAAATTGAAGTTCCCCACCGACAAGGGGATCGGAGAAGTCTGGGGAGACCAAGCGCTGGCCAGGCACTGCTACAACATCGCCCTGCAAAGGAGCGATCAAGCGGACCTCTGTCCGGTCGACGGGTTGGATGCGCGCGATGACCTCACTGAAGAGAGGGGCGGTCCGACCGAGGACCTAATACCAATTCCTTTGAATGATGGGAATGCGGAGCATGTGGTGTTAATTGGCTCCAACCTGGAGGAGGGGGTGCGGACGCATCTCGTGGATTTCCTCCGAAGGAATGCGGACGTTTTCACATGGATCCCGACGGATATGCCGGAGATTGACACAGAGGTCATGGAACATCATCTGGCGGTCGACTCTAAACATCGGCCGACAAAAGAAAAAATCCGGAGTCATACCCTGGAGAGGCAGAGGGCAATAGCCGAGGAAGTAGATAAACTTCTCAAGGCCGGATTTATCAAGGAGGTCAATTATCCTGAGTGGATCTCCAATGTTGTCTTGGTCAAGAAAGCAAACGGCAAGTGGAGGATGTGCATCGACTTCAAAAAGCTGAATAAGGCTTGCCCAAAAGACAGCTACCCCCTTCCCAGGATCGACCAACTGGTGGACGCTACCTCGGGCCATGAGCTTCTCACTTTTATGGACGCGTTCTCCGGCTATAACCAGATTAGAATGGCATCGGAAGATGAAGAAAAGACAGCTTTTATCACTAATCGCGGCCTTTACTGCTACAGGGTTATGCCGTTCGGCCTCAAGAATGCGGGCGCAACCTATCAACGACTGGTGAACAAAATCTTCAAGGAGCAGATCGGCCGAAACATGGAGGTTTATGTGGACGATATGCTCGTGAAAAGCAGGTCTTCCGAAAATCATGTCGCCGACCTCGAGGAAACCTTTGGCGCTCTTCGAAAGTATGGAATGAAGCTGAACCCGACCAAATGCGCCTTTGGGGTAACCTCAGGAAAGTTCCTGGGCTTCATGGTATCGGGGTGCGGGATCGAGGCCAATCCGGAGAAAATTCGCGCCATCCAAAATATGACTGCCCCAAGGTCGATCAAGGAGGTTCAGTGCCTCACAGGAAGAGTTGCGGCTCTTAATCACTTTGTCGCGAGGTCGGCCGAACGATGTTTGCCCTTCTTTCAAACCCTCAAGCAGCCGAAGAACTTCTGTTGGACCTCTGAATGCCAACAGGCATTCGAAGAATTAAAAAGCTACCTTAGCTCGCCCCCACTGCTGGCGAAGCCCGAGCCCAAGGAGGAATTATTTTTGTACCTGGCAGTCTCTCCCACAGCCCTTGCAGCTGTCCTTGTTAAAGAGGAAATGAAAGTCCAGCGACCGGTCTACTACATTAGTCGCGTGTTGAGGGACGCCGAGACCAGGTATACTAAATTAGAAAAACTGACCTACGCCTTGTTGATTGCAGCTCGGAGACTCCGGCCTTACTTTCAAGGGCACACAGTGACGTTACTCACCGACCAACCGATCAAGGCAGTTTTACACCGAGCTGACACCTCTGGGAGAATGGCGAAATGGGCAATCGAGCTCACAGAATTCGACATCAACTACAAACCTAGACCGGCAATAAAGGCCCAAATATTGGCGGATTTCATAGTAGAATGCACCATCCCCGAGGAGGCCGAGCCTGAGCAAAGCAAAATTGACGGTCTGAAGACTCAACCGAACTCCCCCGACGAAGAAGCCAGTTCCCCCGATAGCTTTTGGACCCTCCATGTGGACGGATCTTCCAACATGGCAGGCGCGGGTGCGGGCCTGATCTTGACCAGCCCGGAGGGAGTCGTCGCGGAGTACGCTCTGCGGTTCGAGTTCCCCGCAACAAACAATGGAGCGGAATATGAAGCCCTGATCGCAGGATTGAGGATCGCCAAGGAGCTTGGAATAGGTCAACTCTGGGTGCACAGCGATTCCCAGCTTGTGGTGGGGCAGGTCAGCGGGAGCTTT
>NC_026001.2:87484728-87500990 GCF_000442705.2 Elaeis guineensis | reverse complement strand
TCAGTGCAGGTAAAATGGTAATTTTAAATTTTTTCAAAATCACTATTTTACAATAAAAATTATTAATTAATCTAATTAATTAATCAAAATTTATCCTACACTAGGATCTAAATATGATATATAGCATGCATGCATTTAAATTTGAAATTCGAATTTGAACAGTAAACACTTTACTGTAATGTGTTCAGAACACAATAACTTTGTGCGGGTAGTAGATTGCCATAATCTGATCACCGACGGAAAAGTTGATCATCAAGATATAGTCACACAGTATGTCTGGCCTCTGTGGATCATCCACACGAAGCTTCCGATCTGATCGACTCCTCACGAGTGCTAGCTCATTGTAGAGTCCTTTCGACGCCGATGCTGATCGAACTCCTTCGATCGATGTCTGTCAATTCTTTGAATACTCTGGATCATCAGCAGACGTGCTTGAGAGCATGTTGAAGATCTTCTTAAAATTTGGTGGGCTCACGACACTCGTAGCTCACCTTCTCACTTCCCGAACTCCAGGCTGAAACCCTGAAGAACTCGCTGAAACCCTGCGCACACTTTTTCTTTCTTTTCCTCTCGGAAGGATATAGACCTTCACCTTACACACAAGGATTCCTCACACCCAGATTTTCTCTTCAAAATTTTTCTATTGCCCACGCCCAACTCTTCTCCTCCTTTTAAAACAACAACAAACGTCTTATCCACGTGAGAGGATAAAGATGAGTAATTGCACATTTAAAGTCAAATCAAACTTTGAATTCAAATGGAAACCAATTTATCCCTATGCACTAAGGGCGTGAGAAGAGGAGGGCGTGGCTTAATTTGTGCATGAGTGATTTCATGAGAAATATTTTCTCGTAAAATAAATGGGGCGTTAAAAGAGGATAAGGTCAAGGCACTAAGATTGGTTGCTCATTCAAATTCAAACTTTGTTTTGAATTTGAATGGCCAACCAATCATCCTTATCCACTCATTTGGTGCATTAAAGTAGGACATGAGGAGGGCTTTGCATGAGGAAAAATTCATGAGAACTTCTTCTCGTGAATTCAAATGGGTGCAGTGGAAGTGAGATGGCGCAGGGAGAATGGGTCAAGGTGGTTTCATTATTTAAACCAACCTAATTGAACCAAATAAGTTAGGCCCAATTAGACTAATTTAAACCCAACGAAATTAGGCTTAATTAGGCTCAATAAAATTCTAATCAAATCAGGAATTGATTAAGCCCAACCCCTGATCAAATCAGGGACCAAACCATCTCGACGATTAGGTCAATACTTAACCTAATCGGGTCAAACCCAACTGAATCCAATTCAATTGGACTTGATCCAAAAATAATTACTCAATCAAATTGAGTTAATTAGCGATCAAATCACTAATTAAACCTCTCATAAATATTGAGTCCAAATTCGATAGGTAATCGGGCATCAGAATTCATCGATATGTAACCCTGATCGAAGAGTCCCAAACCAGTGGGACTCTTGACCCCGATATTCAAAATGTGTGGGACTCGTGATCAGAGAATTTTGATTCTCGATCACAGAGTCTCAGACATGTAGGACTCATAGTCCACGAGCATTAGGGCTCTTCATCAGCCATCAGATCAGATAGGAACCTCTAATGTGTGTGACCCTGCAGGTTCGAATCTAAGCCGATAGCACAGGAATCAATTTCTGTACTAATCGAAGTGACCATCTAGCAATGGTACCCGATGATCGGATAGGTTGAATAGTCACAATCGCAATACTTAGAACCTATGTGAATATGGTTAGTGTATAATTCATCCTTTTGACCTCTGTGTTTAGGATGACTCAGGGTTAAACTGTCAACCCTGATTAGATCATCCGAATCGTGCTCAACTCAAACAGTCCTGTGACTCCTCACAAGGACTACCTTGGCCAAGGTTTTGCTAAATTGAAACACGACTGTACACAGCTCCTAAACTGGAGTGGTTAATCCCATCTTGACACACGCACCGACAAGTCAAGTACTTGACTACACCCAGTAGCCTTCCATCACTGAATTAAAAATTCAGGTAGTCCAGTGCCTAATTGCAGTGAGTTGCTTGCAAGTCACCGTGGCGGTCTCAGGTCGGAGGGACATTTATATCCATATTCCATCGGAGCAAATCTTGACAGCAGAAATAGCTCCAGAGTCGGTCACGTTCAGTGCAGATGTACCCTTACATCTCATCTGTATGCCATACCAGTGTCTCCACACTCATTGGTTAAGAAGACAACCAACCTATATGGCACACAACGACCTATGCTTGATAAACGTTATCGTCCTTGGTAATAACATATCATTTGGTCACGAACAGATTTAAGGACTAAACGACAAATCCTCCTTTGTTGAGTCTAAATAGTCCTAAGGACTTCACCACAATATAGGAGTTCATTAGAAGATGAAATATTTTATGATAAAAAAATATCAAAATAATTTTTATTAATTCATAATTCATGTACATATACAAAAATGAGCATAACCATCAACAGGCTGACGATTGACTTTGAGACACTATTCCCAACAATCTCTCACTTGGTCTAAAGCCAATCGGTGCAGTATCTAAGACCCATCTTCGACTTGTAGTCGTCGAACTTCTTCACCGCAATGGCTTTAGTGAATGGGTCAGTCAGGTTCTCCTTTTCATCGATCTTCTGAAGGTCGATGTCACCTCGATCCACAATTTCTCGGATGAGATGGTGGCGGTGCAGAATATACTTCGTTCGCTGGTGTGTCTTGGGTTCCTTCGCTTGAGCAATGGCTCCAGAGCTGCACAATAGAGCAGAACTGGACCAATAAGGGAGGGTGCTACTCCGAGCTTGGTGATGAATTTTCTCAGCCACACCGCTTCTTTGGCAGCATCTGATGCAGCGACATACTCCACCTCGCAAACTGAATCAGCCACTGTGTGTTGCTTGGAACTCTTCCAGTAGATAGCCCCACCATTAAGGGTAAAAATAAATTCCGAGACACTTTTTTGTCATCATGATCAGACTGAAAATTAGAGTCTGTAAACTCTATAAGTCTTAAGTCTGATTCACCATAAACAAGCCACTGGTCCTTAGTATTTCTTGAATACTGCAGGATGATTTTAACAACCTTCCAGTGATTCTCCCCTGGATGAGATTGGTATCTACTCACTACCCCTAGTGAGTATGCCACATCTGGTCGTGTACATGTCATGGCGTACATGATAGATCTCACTGTCGAAGCATATAAATTCTACTCATACGCTCTCTCTCTTGAGGTGTTGTCGGACAATCCCTCTTCGAGAGAGAAATTCCATGACCTATCGGTAGATAGCCTTTCTTGAAATTCTCCATGCTGAACCTCTTCAGCATAGTATCTATGTATGTAGACTGGGATAAACCAAGCAACTTTTTAGATCTATCCCTATAGATCCTCATTCCTAGGATGTAGGAAGCTTCTCCCAATCCTTCATGGAGAACTGTGACGACAGCCAAACCTTTATTCCCTGTAATGCATGGACATCATTCTCGATTAAGAAAATATCATCCACATATAATACAAGAAATACCACTACTGGACCATTAGCCCACTTATAAATGCAAAGCTCTTCTCTATTCTTAACGAAGCCATACATCTTGATCATCCTATCAAAACGTATGTTCCAACTCCGGGATGCCTGCTTAAGTCCATAAATGGACCTCTGTAGTCTGCACACTTTAGACTCATCTGTGGATGTGAATCCTTCAGGTTGTATCATATATACCTCTTCATCCAGCTCTCCGTTTAGGAAAGCTGTCTTCACATCCATCTGCCAGATTTCATAGTCCAGATGGGCAGCTATCGCAAGCATAATCCGAATGGATTTGAGCATTGCCACAGGAGAAAATGTCTCGTCATAGTCTATACCATAATGTTGATGATATCTCTTGGCAACCAGATGGACTTTATAGGTTTTCACCTTTCCGTCTGCGCCCCTCTTCCTCTTGAAGACCCACTTACACCCTATGGGTTTTACTCCTTCGGGTGAGTCAACCAATGTCCACACATCGTTGACCTTCATGGACTCCATTTCGAATTTCATGGCCTCTAGCCATTTTTCAGAGTTAGATCTCTGCATTACATCCATGTAGGTGATCGGATCCTCATCATTTTCATCAAGTTCGATAGGATCGTCATCCCGGATCAAGAAACTATAGTATCTGTCCGGTTGACGTGGTACTCTACCAGATCGCCTTATGGGTGCTTGAACAATGGGCTCTGGATCTGATCTAATCAAATTCGATTCAGGTTCAGCAACTTGTGTCAGTTTTTTCACCTGTCGAACTTCGTCAAGTTTGACCTTAGAGGCAACAGTCCCTTCACCATGGAACTTCTTTTCCAAAAAGATTGCCTTAAGGCTGACAAACATCTTTTGCTCATCAGCCAGATAGAAATAATACCCTTTGGTCTCTTTTGGGTATCCTATAAAATTATACTTGTCAGACCTAGGTCCTAGCTTGTCCGTAATTAAACGTTTAACATAAGTCGGACACCCCCAAATCCTAAGGTGCGAGAGTACTGGCTTACATCCTATCCATATCTCATATGACATTTTGGTTACAGACTTACTCGAAACTCTATTTAGAAGGTAACAAACCGATTCGAGTGCATATCCCCAGAGGGAGATTGGCAGACCAGCAAACTCCATCATGGATCGAACCATATCCAATAAGGTCCGATTCCTTCTTTCAGATACACCATTATGCTGTGGTGTTCCAAGAGGAGTCCATTGAGAGAGAATTCCATTCTCTCTAAGTTATGTCAGAAACTCATTGGAAAGGTATTCACCTCCTCGATCAGATCGAAGAGTTTTAATACACTTCCCAGTTTATTTTTCTACCTCATTTCGGAATAGTTTGAACATTTCAAACGACTCCAACTTATACTTCATTAAATAGACATACCCATACCTCGATAGGTCGTCTGTGAAGGTTATAAAGTAGAAATATCCACCTCTTGCACTTGAGCTTATGGGTCCACATACATCAGAATGTACCCGATTCAAGAGTTCACTGGCTCGCTCACCTTTTTCAGTAAAAGGTGACTTGGTCATTTTACCAAAAAGACAGGACTCACAGGTTGGAAGGGATTCACAATCACCTAATTCAAGAATTCCTTCTTGAGCCAATCTATTTATCCTATTCTTATTGATATGACCTAGCCTACAGTGCCAAAGGTAGACTTCTGACATATTATCTATTCTGAGGTGTTTATCGGAGGTTTGAACCACATTAACAGATTGTGATAGAAAGTAAATTCCATTATTAAGTTGTCCAACGAACATTGTAACACCATTCAAAATGATATTGCAAATATTTCTTTTTATTAAAAATTGATAACCGTAAATGACCAAAAGGCCTACAGAAATAATATTTAATAAAAAGTTTGGACAATAGTGACATTCACTCAGAATTATATTTCAAGAATTGATTACAAGGTTCATGATTCCTAATGCTAGAACTGAAACTTTGCTTCCATCTTCAATGTTCAGGAACCTCTCGCCTTCATCAAATCTTCTACTGACCTGCAGACCCTGCATCGAATTGCAAATATAATAAGAGCTTCCGATATCCAATACCCAGGTAGTAGTATCACAAATGAAAAAGTTGCAAGGTGTTATCATATAAGTACCTTGCTTCTTCTTTGGCCTGTTCGGGTCCAGTGAGGCAATATATAAAGGACAGTTTCTCTTCCAGTGCCCCTGCTTCTTGCAAAAGAAGTACTCCACCTGGCTCTGATCGAGCTTGCGCTTCTTGGTCTGACCCTGTGCAGACATTCCAGCATGCAGTTGCACCTTCTTATTCTTCTTCTTCTTGTTCTTCTTCCCTTTCTTAAAGGGTCGACAACCAGAAGAAGACCCTCCCACAATATTTACCGACTCCTTATGGAGCTGGTGGTCCTTCTCAAAGTTCTGCAGCAACCCCAACAAGCCGTGATAGTTCACTGCAGGCTTTGTCATTCGAAAATAAGTAAGGAAGGGAAGGAAGGACTTGGGCAGAGAATTAAGGATCGCATCCTTACCGAGCTGCTCATGCAGGAGAAAATCCAGTTTACTTAGGCGCTCAATCATTTCGATCATGTATAGTACATGATCAGTGACTGAGGCTCCATCCCTCATCCGAGCATCGAAAATGGCATAACTAGTTTTGTGCCTTTCAACGTCATCAAGTGTGCCAAAAGAGTCATTCAACATTTGAAGCATCTCCTGTGGCTGGACGTTATCGAACCTGCGGCTGAACTCATCATTCATTGCCGCCAGCATTATGCACCGGACGGTGGTGCGGTCGTTGAGCCACTTTTGGTAAGTATCTCGGACCGTCCCTTAAGCGTTCAGGACTGGCTCCTCAGGTGCCGGATCCGTTACTATATAAAGGATTCGCTCATGCTCAAGGATGATTTTTAATTTTCGATACCAGCTATCGAAATTAGGTCCCATGAGCTTGTCATTATCTAATAATGATCGAAGCGACAGGATAGTGGCCATAGCTGCATAAAAGAAAATCAGACCTATATTAGTACATAAATTATTAATACTAAAGACTTGGACTTTAGTCTAAAGTTTCTCCCAGTATTTTTATGAATTGGTAGCCTCAACCTCCAATTGAGGAATTACTTTAATTCCTTAGTGGGTACTAGAATCCACACAGACTACACACGAGCCCAACTTTGGTTGGTCAATCCATGTGCATCTATGGGTAGGTTCATAACCAGTTGTTTCTCTAAACAACTTCTAGTAATTAATTTTGCCCCAGAACCTAATCAGTAGGCTTTGACCTCCACTGAAAAAATCTGGTTAGGTCCAACCATTAACATGATTTGATTTGGTGAATCGGACCAATAAATGATCAAGCCCAACTTTGGTCGGCCAACCTAACCACCATCAGAAAGACTCAAACCAAATTATCATACTATGAATGATAATTCCATTAGTCAATAAGCACCAGGCCTTTGGGCCTCCAATGATTATTAAACTAATGGACTCATTATCACTCACTTAATGGGAGGCTATGACTTAGTTATCAATATAACTTAATCATTTTTAGGATCTAATAATTTTTGAAAATTTTATTAAAGAATAGATGAGAAGATAAATTACCAGTCAATTTCAATCCTCCCACTGACTTCACCAAGTCAGATTAAAAAAGATTTAATTAAGCCAGCATTAGGAGCACCTAAATCAGTCAAACTGATTTACCTAATGACATGGGTGAGCCCTAATCACCAAGTGATCTAATCAAAACTTAATTCACCAGGTTGGCCAAGTAAGTGAGATCAATGGTGGGATAAGCCATTAACTCGTCAGAGATCAAATCACTGCGAGTAGCTCCCACTTAAAAATCACTGGTCAAACTGTCAAACTTACCTTAGACACCAACCAGTTCATTAGTTTTAATTTGATCAACTTAGTAAATAGGGTTCCACCGTGTAGCCATGAATTAAGTCCATCTTGGTCTAGTTAAAGACATGGACCCATTCAACTACAACTATTGGAGTTGAGTCTAGAGTATCCTTGACCTAATCTAATTCAACTTTTGATTAGATTTGATCAATTACTCTAATTTAATCCATTTCTTTACGCTAACCTTAGGTCTAACCCAATTATGGACCTAATCCATCTAACCCATTGACCCACAAGTTTATGCAATTGTCTTAGGTCTTAATTCACAATTTTAGACGTACTAGACAATACTTAATTCTTTTAATTAAGTATTTGGGCTGATGGGTCAGGGTTTGGCATTTCAAAAATAATTTTTAAATTTGAAAGATTTTATTTTCTGTTCACCAAATATGTTGACTCATTACACAAATATATCAGCACATTTCATAAATAGCATTCCAATTGCTAATTACATAACAGAAAATAACTCAATCAAAATAAATCATGAATATTCCTTTCGCTGCTTCATCTGCATGGGATATAATCGCATCGACACCCCTACCGCCATAGAAGACCCCATCGAATGGGAAGAGAGGGCCTTTAAACCCTACTTTTCTCCTATGACCGGACGGCCATGGCAACCAACCCAATTCGATTACTTGCTACTTGGATCAAGTATATCTAAATATACTAATTTTAAAATTTAAATTTTAAATTTTAAATTTTAAATAAATTTCAAATTTTTAAATTTCAAATTTTGAATTTTAAATTTTGAATTTCAAATTTGAAATTTCAACCAAATTTTAAATTTTGAATTTTAAATTTTAATTTTGAATTTAAATTTCAAAATTCAAATTTTAAATTTTGAATTTCAATTTTTTGAATTTTTGAATTTCAAATTTCAAAATTCAAATTTTAAATTTTGAATTTTAAATTTTTGAATTTTGAATTTCGAACAACTTTCAAAATTTAAATTTCAAATTTTAAATTTAAACTTTTAGATTATAACTTAATCTATGCATGCAAATATATATATCATATCTAAGAACCCGCTCTGATACCACTTGAAGCAAAATTCAGTGCAGGGGTAAAATGGTAATTTTAAAATTTTTTCAAAATCACTATTTTACAGCAAAAATTATTAATTAATCTAATTAATTAATAAAAATTTATCCTACACTAAGATCTAAATATGATATATAGCATGCATGCATTTAAATTTGAAATTTGAATTTGAACAGTAAACACTTTATTGTAATGTGTTCAGAACACAATACCGTTGTGCGGATAGTAGATCGCCGTACTATGATCACCATCGAGAGAGTCTGATCATCATGATGTAGTCACACAGTGTGTCTGGCCTCTGCAGATCGTCCACATGAAGCTCTCGGTCTGATCGACTCCTCACGAGTGCTAGCTCGTTGTAGAGCCCTTTCGACGGCCGATGCTGATCGAAGTCCTTCGATCGATGTCTGTTGATTTTTTGGATGCTCTAGATCATCAGCAGACATGCTTGAGAGGATGTTGAAGATCTTCCTAAAATTTGGTCAGCTCACGACACTCGTAGCTCACCTTCTCACTTCCTGAACTCCAGGCTGAAACCCTAAAGAACTCACTGAAACCCTGCGCACACTTTTTCTTTCTTTTCTTTCTTTTTCTCTCGAAAGGATATAGACCTTCACCTTGCACACAAGGATTTCTCACGCTCAGATTTTCTCTCCAAAATTTTTTTATTGCCCACGCCCAACTCTTCTCCTCCTTTTAAAACAACAACAAATGTCTTATCCACGTGAGAGGATAAAGATGAGTAATTGCACATTTGAATTCAAATCAAATTTTGAATTCAAATGGAAACCAATTTATCCCTATCCACTAAGGGTGTGAGAAGAGGAGGGCGTAGCTTAATTTGTGCATGAGTGATTTCATGAGAAACATTTTCTTGTGAAATAAATGGGACGTTAAAAGAGGATAAGGTCAAGGCGCTAAGATTGGTTGCTCATTCAAATTCAAACTTTATTTTGAATTTGAATGGCCAACCAATCATCCTTATCCACTCATTTGGCATATTAAAGTAGGGCGTGAGGAGGGCTTTGCATGAGAAAAAATTCATGAGAACTTTCTTCTCGTGAATTCAAATGGGCGCAGTGGAAGTGAGGTGGCGCAGGGAGAATGGGTCAAGGTGGTTTCATTATTTAAACCAACCTAATTGAACCAAATAAGTTAGGCCCAATTAGACTAATTTAAATCCAACTAAATTAAGCTTAATTAGGCTCAATAAAATCCTAATCAAATCATAAATTGATTAAGCCCAATCCCTGATCAAATCAGGGACCAAACCATCTCGACGATTAGGTCAACTCTTAACCTAATCGGATCAAACCCAACTGAATCCAATTCAATTGGACTTGATCCAAAAATAATTACTCAATTAAATTGAGTTAATTAGCAATCAAATCACTAATTAAATCTCTCATAAATATTGAGTCCAAATCCGATGGGTAATCGGGCATCAGAATTCATCGATATGTAACCCTGATCGAAGAGTCCCAAACCAGTGGGACTCTTGACCCCGGTACCCAAAATGTGTGGGACTCGTGATCAGAGAATCCTGATTCTCGATCACAGAGTC
Organism: Elaeis guineensis; assembly: GCF_000442705.2. NCBI lineage: Eukaryota > Viridiplantae > Streptophyta > Magnoliopsida > Arecales > Arecaceae > Elaeis > Elaeis guineensis. The sequence goes on along the minus strand of NC_026001.2, from coordinate 87,490,980 downwards.
TCAGATATGTAGGACTCATAGTCCACGAGCATTAGGGCTCTTCATCAGCCATCAGATCAGATAGGAACCTCTAATGTGTGTGACCCCGCAGGTTCGAACCTAAGCCGGTAGCACAGGAACCAATTCCTGTACTAATCAAAGTGACCATCTAGCAATGGTACCTGACGATCGGATAGATCGAGTAGTCACAATCGTAACACTCAGAACCTACGTGAATATGGTTACTGTATAATTCATCCTTTTGACCTCTGTGTTTAGGACGACTCAGGGTTAAACTGTCAATCCTGATTAGATCATCCAAATTATGCTCAACTCAAACAGTTCTGTGACTCCTCACAAGGACTACCTTGGCCAAAGTTTTGCTAAATTGAAACATGACTGTACACAGCTTCTAAACTGGAGTGGTCAATCCCATCTTGACACACGCACCCACAAGTCAAGTACTTGACTACACCCAGTAGCCTTCCGTCACTGAATTAGAAATTCAGGTAGTCCAGTGCCTAAGTGCAGTGAGTTGCTTGCAAGTCACCGTGGCGGTCTCAGCTCGGAGGGACATTTATATCCACATTCCATCAGAGCAAATCTTGTCAGCAGAAATAGCTCTGGAGTCGGTCACGTTCAGTGCAGATGTACCCTTACATCTCACCTATATGCCATACCAGTATCTCCACACTCATTGGTTAAGAAGACAACTAACCTATATGGCACACAATGACCTATGCTTGATAAACGTTGTCGTCCTTGGTAACAACGTATCATTTGGTCGCGAACAGATTTAAGGACTAAACGATAAATCCTCCTTTGTCGAGTCTAAATAGTCCTAAGGACTTCACCACAACATAGGAGTTCATTAGAAAATGAAATATTTTGTGATGAAAAAATATCAAAATAATTTTTATTAATTCATAATTCATGTACATATAAAAAAATGAGCACAACCGTCAACAGGTTGACGATTGGCTTTGTGACACTATTTCCAATAATGACTACTCGTAGTGAGGCTGCTAGAGTTTGACTAACATATAAACATAGTCTCAATTAGCCCTTGTAGTGGATATTGACGATAGTTGATCCACTATAGGAGTAGAGTGCGTATCAAGATGGAATATATCGATCTTGATAGAAAGGAGTAGTCTTATGAGATTTGAGAGGCTAAGTCTGAGAGTCTATAGCCACAGTAATGTGATTGATGAAAAAGAATTTTCATAAACATCATAATTGAACTTGAGCTGATCGAACTTATCATATGACTGATGATGAGATTTGACGATTTATCCATGACCTGCCATCTAGTTGGGACTCATGATAGAGTGACTGAATCACATGTTAACTATACCTTGAGATTTATTTTCGATTCTACTGGATTGTCACTACATACTGCTAGGTGTCACTGGTGGATTGTGAGAGCTCACCAGGATTGTTCGGGATAGACAATCCTTAATGAGTTAGAGTAGAATTATTTTGACCTATTGAAAAGAGTTTCAATGATACTATGATAGAGATCATTGTATATCTCATTACCAAATAGAATTGCACCTATGGGATCACACAACAAAGGGATTAGAACTGGAATAAGCAATTGGACTTATGAAGTCTCAATTGGGTTTAGAGAAATCTTATGGGTTTAAGGTAACCTTACCAACATATGGTTGGATCTAATTTTTTCTTTATATTTAAATTTTTTATTTGATATGATTAATTCAAACTTGATTACATGTTAATAACTTAAATTAATTAGATTCATTGGGCTCCAATTATTGGGTGCCTAAGATTTTGGATCAAAAGAATTAAGGGTGCAAATTTTTAATTAATTTTTTGATAGTTTTGATTGGGTGACACTTGATTTGATCAAGTTTGGAATCTCCATCCATTAAAGGGTGTGTGGATCCTTTATGGAGCATCCTTGGGTGCAAAAGAGGGTGTGATTTTATGGGTGCAAGGGCTCCAATTGTTGGCACCTAATAGATTTCCTAAAGAAAGTTAAATAACTTAAGTTATAAAGAAACCTAATACAAATAGGACTTATATTAAGTACTTGTTTGATTTTGAATAGGATTCAAACCTTATGCCAAATTAAAAGGACCTCCCCTAAGGTCCCTAGGCACCTCAACCAGCAGCCCACACCCCCTCTTGGAGACCTCCATGCCCTCTCTTCCTCTCCCTCTCTTCTCCCTTGGATGTCCAAACGCCCCATCCCTTAGGCATCCTCTTCTTTCATGCCCAAAAGGCTTTGGGCATCCCCTTGGTTTGCTACTTTGTAGTCTCTGATTACTCCATAATCTAGAAAAAAAAAATAAGAGGAGAAGAGAAGAAGAAGATTAAGAAAAGAATCAAAGAGTTGATCATGATCCAGACTTCGTTCAAATTCGCAGATTGATTTTTCTTAGAGAAAAATTAAGAGGACTGTTTCAAACTGATCCTGAATGGATACCCATAGAGGCCGGACACTTGCACGGCTAAGAGAGTGCCTTTTCTCTTCCAGATTCAGATTTAAAAAAAAAAATTATGAAACAGGTATGTGATTTGATCATATATTAAATTTCAGCATATGTTCAATTTCAACATATGAAGTAGATCTTTGTAGTTTATATTTTATGCATACATGATATAGATTAAAAAGAGTTTTAATCTTCTATTTTGCTATCATATTTAGAAAAAAAAAATTGAAACATAAATATATGTCCCGATATAGAAATTACAACAGTGGTATCAGAGCCACAGATTTCATATGCATGAAATTAACACATATATTTTGAAAAAAGTTTTAAAATCTGATTTTTTTTTAATATATAAGATATATAGATAAATATTTTTAATCTAAAATTTATTTTAGATTTAATTTTAGAACATATAGTTGATATGTCAAAGCATGCATAGATCTGAATTTTATTCTAGAATGATTTCTAGTTCATAATTATGTGATATGTAGATGCATGCATAAACCTAAAACTTTATTTGACCTAATTCATAATTTATATATGAGATATATGATTATATATTTAGATCAAAAAATTATTTTTAATATGATTCATGATTTGTATATGAGATATATGATATCATGTTATGATCTGAATTTTTGTTTAGATCTGAATTTTACATACATATATGTGATATATATTTGTATATTAAATCTAAAAATTATTTTTATATTTAAAATTTATCTTTCATATAAAAAATTTAGATCTAAAATTTAGTTTTAAAATCTAAAATTTATATTTATGCATGAGAATTTTGGTTATGAAAAAATCAAAAATTAGATCATGTAATTAGATTACACCTAAGATTTTTTATTTGAATATTATTGATTTAATTTGATTAAGTAATTGATCAAACTGAGTTAAGTGTTAATGAAGGTTAGATCAATTAAGTTATATTATCATATAATTATTGTTGATCAAATCGATTGAATCCTATATGTAGAATCCATCAACCTAAAAATCTAATTCGGTTCAATGGCTTGAGTTTACTTCATTTGAGTTAACCTATTTGGACTAATTGACCTATTGGTGTCTATGATAAATAATTAAAAGATGATTATTTAATTTATTTTATTAGCTAATTTGATCAATTTATTGGTGTCTAAGGAAAGCAATGGGGGACTCTCACTGATCTCGACTTATCTGATCAATTTGGAAGATTGAGTCTTAAATAAAGTTGTTTGGTATTTTGGATGAGCTCATGTTAATTAGATCAGTGATATGATGACTGATTAGATGAGACCTAAACCTAAACCTCTCCATAAATATTAAGTTCATAGGTTTTCTACCATTGTAAATGTGCAGGTGTGCTACTGATATTGATTAATTTTTATTGGTTACAGTGGTTCAATTACACCAAGAACATGCAACCACTCTATTAGCAAAGAGTTGCTCCAAGGTGAGGATGGAGTTGGGCCCAATAACTGTTAGGTGAGGGACCCAATGACGGCCTTGCACCTGCTTGTAAATAGTGGGTCGGACTTAACTAAGGAGTGTGGTCAATAACTGTTAGGTGAGCCCATATGACTTAGAGACCAAATCACTGTAACATACTTAGAGAAGCATATGGGTAAAGAGTTATCCACGTATCAGTGTACATACTATCAATAATTGTTAGGTGAGGTATATGGCATCGGTGGAACCACAGCACCCACTAGAAATCTTTTTATCGCGTTAGAATTTTATTTTCATCCGAAGAGTGGAAAGATTCAAAAAATTAGTGAAAGTCATTGTTTGCATCTTAAAATTCTTAGAAGTAAATATAATTTTAAAGTACAAAAGTCTAACTTGAATCTCTACTTTTGTAGTTAAACTATGTCAGCCTCAAACCCTCTAGCCCGCATCCTTGAAACCAATCATTTGATCAGAATTAATTATAAAGATTGGCTCAAAAATATCAGGATTATCCTGATCTCAGAAAAACTAGATCATGTACTCGATCAGGAACCCCTAGTATTACCAAACCGTCCTACTGTTGAGCAAAGAGCAGCCTTTGAAAAGTGAACAGGTGAAGATAGTCGGATCAAGTGCTATGTGCTGGCATCTATGTCAAACGAGTTACAAAGCCAGCATGAGCATATGCCTACTATCAAGGCAATGATCACTCACCTACAAGAGTTGTATGATGAGCAGAGCCATACAGCAAGCTTCGAAATATCCAAAAAAAATTTCAATTTGAAGATACGTGAAGGACAGTCAGTCCATGAGTACTATATGATAGTGATCAAAGATATTGAGGAGCTTAGGAAGCTCAGGCTTTAAATGCAAAAGAAATTACAGATGGATTTGATCTTTCAATTTCTTACGAGTTCATATAGTCAATTTATTATAAATTTTCATATGAACAAACTTGATTACACTATACTCAAACTGGTTAACATGTTGGTGACTATGGAAGGAACCTTGAAGAGTTTAAGGGTACTGTTCTCACTGTGGAGAAGACTTCTTCGATCAAAAGAAAGTCTGGTTGAAAGAAGAAGATTAAATCTGCTAAGAAGCAGAAGAAAAAGAGCAAGCCAAATAAGGATATTCCAAAAAAGACTGAAGTAAAGAGAAAGTGTTTCCACTGTGATGCTGAAGGCCACTGGAGGTGAAACTATCAATTTTACCTGAAGAGCCTAAAGACCAAAAAGAATGATAAACCTTCAGAAAGTATGCTCGTAATTGAGTCTAATCTTACAGTTTTTTCTACTTCTAATTGGGTATTGGACTCTGATTCGAGTGCTCATATATATACCTCAATGTAGGATCTAATAGAAAGTAGGACGTTGAGGAAAGATAACATGATCCTTCAGATCAGTAATAGAGCAAAAATTACTGCAGAAGTCGTTGGCACTTATCCTCTTCGATTATCATTAAGATTAGATTAGATTTAAAAAACTATTATTTTATTTCTGTAGCTAGTCAGAATTTGATTTTCGTATCTGTGCTAGCATAGGAAGATTTTGAAATTAATTTTAATAAAAATTTTATTTTATTTATTTATAAAATAAATTAATTGCACAAGATCTTTTAATTGATAATCTATATCACTTGCATGTTGTTGCGAATGTGAATTTGAACGAATAAATAATGAGTGCCGTAGGTCAAAAGAGATTCAGAAATAAAATTAACCAGAAATACTTGTGGCATCATAGACTAGTCATATTGGAGAGGATAGGATAAACAAACTGAAAAAAGATAAGATTTTTGACTCTCTTAATTTAGAGTCGTATCCAGCTTGCGAATCTTATCTTCAAAAAAAAATGGCCAAGTTATCCTTTGTAGGATATGGAAAAATGACCACTGAGTTATTTGCCCTGGTACACACTAATGTGTATAGGATATTTAATGTGCAAATCAGAGTGGTTACAGCTATTTCATTACCTTTATCGATGATCTATCTAGGTATGAGTATGTGTATCTAATAAAATATAAGTTTGAAGTCTTTGAAAAGTTCAAAGAATTTAGAAATAAAGTAGAAAATAAATTGATAAATCCATTAAGATTCTTCAATCTGATCGAGGAGGTGAATATTTTAGTCCAAAATTTTTGAAATATCTTAAAGACAATGGCATAGTCTCTCAATAGACTCCTCCCAAAATATCTCAACTCAATGAGGTATTCGAAAGGAGGAATATGACCCTATTAGATATGGTCAGATCCATGATGAGCTTCACTGATCTACCCTTATATCTTTGGAGATATACTTTATTAACCGCCATTCACTTATTGAATAGAGTTCCATCAAAATCCGTTCCTACCACATCGTATGAGATGTAGTACGGTAAGAAGT
>NC_026001.2:87398449-87484628 GCF_000442705.2 Elaeis guineensis | reverse complement strand
TTCACGCATATCTTTGCCTTCTAGACTCTATTTGGGCTGTTCTTGAGCTCGTTGGACTCCGTTCATCATTCTGAATCTCGTTGTGAGTTTCTTATGGATCGAATCTCGAAGTATATTTTCTAATAATCTCCATCTCAACTCGATATTTAGCCTCCATCTGACTTTGAGAGCTTCTGAATCTCGCCCCATACTCTGGGACAATTACCCGCTACTCATGGATGGACAAACATGGGAGTTAGCCAGGCCGCTCGATTCCACCTCTGTCATATGTTGTGCACCTCACAGTACTTCCTGACCTGAGACCTGCTCGAGGTAGCCTCTGCGTGGTGTCGCTCATCCTCCTGAGTCTCTCATCCTATGCCCGATCCATCTCCATCTGGAGCTCCACCTTGCACTGGGCTCCTGCTGGCATCCTCCATCTAGACAACTCCTTGCACAAGAGAGCATCGATCAACCCTCTACTGTCGATCTCCACTTTAATTGCACCTGTCTTCTCATCTTCAATCTTGCTTACCACCGCGTACCTCGCACTGGTATCACTTGGGCTCTGATACCAATTGTTGGAATATCAACTGCTCTGATACTAATTATTTGGATATCTGGCCAAGACACACTTCACAGAACTTTTTCGATACCACGCTCGCAGTAGGAAGAAAGAAGAAACAAAATAGGTAACACACAATCAAGTATATGGAACAGCATAAGTGCTACCTTCATGGGGCATACAAGCTTCACTAGAAGAAAGAAATAATACAAAAGGAGAACACCCACTCTCAACACTCTGTATACACACCTCTCTCAACTAAAACTACCCTCACAAAAGCTTTCTCAAAATTCCTCAAGGAGACCCTCTTATAGGTCTACCAATATCAGGATCTTTGACACCCCTGGATACTTTCTGTGGAAGCCGCTACATCATGCCTCATCGCAGCTGCTTTGTCTAATGCTCTGCTTTGCCCCCGATCCCTTGTCGGTGCTCTACAATGTCTGCTTTGCTTGCGACACACTCTCAGTGCACACCGAACTCTCTCCCGGTGGCTGTCAAGGCCTCTCCTTAGCTCTAATGTCTCCTCTACATGATCAAGACATTATCAGCTTTTCAACGTAATAAACGGCTCATCAATTAGAGCTATATAAGCTTTAGAATCTCAAAAATACTGTTATACTAGGAATATTGAGTCCCAATCAACCTTAAAACCATTCATGACCATCTGATTATGACCGACTCGCACCAGATCCATCCGATCTTGCACTATAGCCTCAGATCAAGTCTGATCATGCCTGGAGTCATCCTCAGCCATCCGATTGTGAATGACTTGCTCTAAAGCCGTCGGATTACGCAAAATCGCTCGTGGACCACGTGTGGACTGTGTGATCGGTCCACGTGGCCCCATGGACCACCCAGCACCCTACGGTCTATGGTGGACCGCATATGGCACAGGGCCTGGGTGCCCATGTGCTGTTGGGCCGGCCCGTGCACCCCCCCGCGTGTTGGGCCTCGCGCTTGTTAGGCGCACGCCCACTAGGCCGGCTGTGCCTCCACCGCCTCATGATCTGTGCCGCTACTTTGAGCTTCTTTCACGCATATCTTCGCCATTTGGACTCCATTTAGGCTGTTCTTGGGCTCGTTGGACTCCGTTCGTCATCTTGGATCTCACTGTAGACTTCTTGTAGATGAATCTTGAGATATATTTTCTAACAAAAAGAAGAAATAAAAAAATTACAAACCGGCATGAAGTGCCTCCTCGTACACAACTAGCCACCGGATGGCAGATCGTTTGCCTGTTCGATGATCTCTGGGAGCTCCAAATCAAACCCCATCAAAACTCTGTGCAAGGCTCAGACCCGAACCAAGTTTTCCAACCCTAACATGGAGCCAAAGTCATCAGGCTCGAAAGCCAAATCGACCTCAGAACCCTTGCATTTTTTGACAAGATTCTTGAGACTTGCCCCCAAAGAGGTAGACCATTCTCCGATCAAATTAGTGGACCCCATCATTAAAGAAGTTCGAGAGGAAAGACCAGAACTTAGAAAGGAAAAAAAAGATCAAAACAAACATGGAAACAAAAGGGCAAAAAAGAACGGCCAAAGGAAACCCACCTGGATAAAAGAAAGAAAATTGGAGAGACAATTGGAGACAACAAGGGTGACCTATAGACAGCCCCTTGAGAATGTCACAGCAAAGGAAAAATCTAGACAGAGTGAACCTGGTGTGGTGATGGATCGAGGGAGAGGAAGAACCAGAAGAAGAGAGAGAGACTCGAAAGACTGCTAGAAAGCATAAAAGGGAAGGAAGGTGATGCAACTTTATAGCTAGAAAAGGATGGTTCCAGAAGATCATGAATCATCGCCATCGAACGAGCAGTCCACATGTGGCGTCTTCCTATCGATCGACTTCCATCGTTAGTCATCTGGATTAATGAGTCATGCCAAAAAAGGTACCCATCAAAATTTAAATTGAAGCCCTGTATTTCAATTATGATTTCCTGCCCAGACCCCTTCACATCCATCTCAAAAATTGCATGCATCTTTTCATCTTGGACTTTTCACATCTTCGGTGCTAAGGATCAGCAGTACTTTCTTTGCTCGATCAAAGCTCGGATTTGAGAGTAGGAGGTATATTTTGAGAGAAAATTCATACAGACCAAAAATATGAAGAAGCTTAAGGCCCAAAATAGTCGGGCTAGATTCTTTGAAGTGTGAAGTCATGGCCAACTCATGATCGACCTCCACCTAAGTTAAGCTACAGCTGACCTTCAGCTCATATCGCCTAAGCGATAACTGATGCCAAGGATCATCAGCATAACCTGATGAGTCTTATTGGAATAGTTGGTAGCCTCCTAATGATCTACCTGTTAGTGCCGGCTTCCAGAGCTATCTACGAACGATGCGGACTGATTGGATATTTGTTCATAGTCAGCGGTTTCCAACCGAATAAGCATTGACAGCAAACAAACCTCACCTTAGCAATCAGCTTGAATCTTGACCAAGGACCTTTTTCTAAGAAAATAGTCATAACATCTAGCCTTCTTTGGCCCTATTCACTAACAATGACTTGCCCATAGCCCTCTTAGTGGCTGCCGATGCCTCTCCACCAATCGATCATTGCCGATGGCCCCTCGAATGTCGCTGACAAGGCCTCGGGTCAACCTGAACGATTTAAATGCACCGACCAATGGGTCATCTAAGCAACCAGATAAAATATCCTAACAAACTTTTAGAATGTAGCCACGTGGTGTAATAAACACCCATAACTAACAATTGATTAGTGGGTGGACAGCAACAGCCTATTCTGATAGCCTACGGGCTCAGGCCTAACCACCTCCAAACTCCATCTATAAGAAGACACGAAAAAGGAACCCTAGGATAAGCCATTTTATTCTGCTTCTCATGCTTCTCTTCTATTGAACGAGATACTGACTTGAGCGTTGGAGGATCTCTACTGGAGCAATCTTCGGTCAAATTTTCTTATGAGTCTCGTCCCTAGAAGATTGATCTCGACCATCCACTCCAGCTCCTCTGACGCCGGCTGAAATCTCACACCAACAGAAACTATAGAATCTTTTTCAATAAGAAAGTTTAACTATAGCTACAATTAAGAAAGGCATCTCCCTACACTTTCAGAGAATGATTGCTTTCGAGAAGAATTTGGCCTCTTTTGATAGACATTATAATGCTTTATCCCACCTCTCTTCCCTATAATCATTGTAAGCTTTTTTGTATTGTCCAATCTCTGCAATGAGTTTGAATCCTTTGTGGTTTGCTTTAACACTATAAAAGACTACACTATCTTAGATAGCCACCATGTCATCCATCTTGGAAATGGATGCTTGCTACTCATTGTAGAAACTCAAGCAATCATACTCAGTGCTAAACACAATGCACATTCTAAGATAAGTGAAAACTATCCATTTTTGGGATAGACGATATGGCAGCCATCCATGATGGTACAATCCTCTACGGTGCAAAAGGTGCACCATAGAGGATCCCATATTTTTAATAAAGTCAGGTAAAGGTTTTACTACTCTTCTCCAAAAATAAGTAAAAAATTCAAGTGAAGTGTTTTAGTTTATTTGTAATGGATCAGGTTGCGAATGGATTTCATTGATCCATGACCTAACATGACTCGATCTGACCCACTTAAACCAGATCCAACCCACTTTAAAGGACCCATGGGCCAGATTGGGTTCTAAAATTGGACATGCTCCATTTTCTGGATCCGCTCTGATGAATTCTGACCCGATTTAACCCAACTTATATGATTTCTAGTTAGATCTTCTACTCTATGACTTGACTGGATCGGGCCCTGATATACCATTAGGGCCCACAAGGGGGGGACGCTAGCTAGTTGATCTGCTAGTTCTTTCTTTTTCTTTTTAAATATCTTTAATGATGTACTAGTTGATGTTTCTTGTGGAGCTCATAACTATATTGGATGATTTTTGATATAGAAAGGTATCAAGTGAGTTTACATGATAGTAAGTTTTGGGCAGCATTGGAAACATGTTGCTGCAAGTGATATTTTGACATCTAATGTATAGTTTATATAGTCTACTATGTGTTAATCATTTATATATTTAATATCAATAAATCTTGAGTCTAATTGACTGCTAATATTCCATCTCAATTGTAGAACACAATCATTTAAATTGAGTTTATTATCTAATGAACTAGATCATCTAGTCAAAGTCATAAGCAATACAACCTTTTTCTTACAAGACAAGTTTCATAACTAATGAAGTGATTGGGGCCTTAAGCATTCCTTTCTGTAGGTCTGTTGAGCATATAATATTTTGATATTTGTACTCTTTATTCATTATCAAAGTATTGCTTAGATATTTGTTGAATAGCTTAACCAATTCCAACTATGATTCAGTTGAATGAGAAGTACTGGGATCTGACCCGATCCGAATCCAAATTTTTTGAGTTGAGGCTGGGTTGTACATGAAGCTGATCCGACTTGAATTATCATTGGGTCAAAAATTTTAGCTGTAGATTCAATCCGATCCTTTATTTGGTTGGACACAAGTCTAACATTAAGACTCAATCAAGGAACCAAGTCAAGTCAGTATTACTCATGAAAAATAATGCCCTACAAGCCAATTGCATATGTGATGCGATAGACGTTTATTATAATTTATCTTTTAAACTCATATAAATTGATATTTATATTAATAAAATAGATATTTTTATTTCATTATATGATGTAACTTATTATTTTTAAGATTATAATGAACCCCATAGGTCCAGATAATGGTTTTAGGACCATGATGAGATCATGCCAGTGAGATCTAAATCCTTAATAGCCCTGATCTAAAATATTTTTAATCATTGGTACATTGAGTCGGAGATCAATGATACCGATAAGACTGACATTCCTATGTATGCTTAGAAATGAGGGTAGTTGATCTCACAATCACTTGTGTAGTGACATTAATACAAGGATATGGATGCTCATTAAAAATGAATTCACTAAATTGACCTATGAGAGAATATCAGATGGAGTCTTATTTACATGTCAATTGATATTTCTCTAGTAGATATTGTGTGAGTGATCCTTAGATCTGAGGTCACCATGGTACCTTATGTACATGGATCCATATTTTGGTTTACTACCTAATTTGTTCTTTGATCCTTATGTGGGGTGTTTTGGATATGGTGAAGTGTGCATGGAGATTGTAAGTGATCAATAAGAAATCAGTCACTCCTAATAAGGAGAGCGAACATTCTATGTGATCTCATAGGATGGTGATTCTGAAAGTCTTTGGTTAGAGCAAGATGATATTAGAAAAAAAAATTTAATATATCATCAATGAATTATCACCTTCAGATCAAGATATATAAAAATAAATGATTGGGTTTGACATATTTCTATGCCCACAGCTCATCTGGGATATTGTTTGACTGAAGATTGAATTATACAAAAACTTACCACTGAAGGATATTTTGATAATTTTTCATCAAAATTTTAAATTTTTGGATAGTCATGACTCATTGCTAGACATCAATCTTGACTTATAGATTTGTTAAAATTAAAAAAGTTTAATTTTAGAATCAATTTGAAAGAGTCCAAGTTGATTGAGACTCTTCGGGTGACTAGGGTTACATCGAAAGTCTTGATCCACTGCTGGCTAGATTTGAAACCCAATGGATCACACACTTTGAGATTTAATCTTGGTCTGATCTAATTAGAGTTTAATATAAATTTTATGGTTAATTTGATATGCTAGCATATTGTATTAATCCAAGTTTCCAAATTGGTTTAGATCAAAGTGTTTGAGCTAACCTAACAATTGCCTTTGACCTAATGGGATTGGATCAATTTAAATTAGATCCTTATACAAATTGGATTAGTTTCAAGTGGAGAAGGACTCCTCTATGCCCACAGAAGCCATGACAAAAAATAAATGCCACCCACCCCTTTATGGTGTGTGAAGTGGAGAGTCCTTCTTAATAAAGCTCTTAACTAATATGCATTGCCTTAAATTTCTGATAAAAAATCCTATGTTTTGATGCCAAAATTTATTAAATTTTTTATGAACATAGAAGACTAAGCATCCTTCTATTCTAAGTATTGGATTATCAAAAATTTACTTGATAAATTTATTTGGCATGTGGGAAGTTGGAGCGCCAAAGGTTGGCACCCCTTCATCCCATGTGACATCCCCCGGTCCCCTATTTTAAGGGATGCCCCAAATGGTTTGTTGCTGAGATTTTTAGGTGAAATCAGAGAGAAGGGATATGGTAAATATAAAAAAAATTCTAAAAAAATTTTGAGGAAAAAGAAAGAGAATTTTGAGAGGCAAAATTTGCTACAAGAGTGGTGAGATTTTCAGCAAGTGTTGCTTGAGTACCTAGGATTTGATTTTTCCATATGTTGAGCAAAAATTAAATTCTAGGTTTATGACTTCCAAAGAGTATCTTCTTGGTATTATTCTGGTAGTAATATAAAAGTAACTGGGTTTAACCGATCGTGATGCAAGTTTGAAGCCAACAGTGTTTTTCAGAAGACAAGGCTGCGGCAGTGCACTGGTTGGGAAGGACTTTAGCCAACTTCCATGTAATCACCATTGGAGGACTTCAACCTTGGGGTCTTGTAGAAAATATCAATATACCACTTTTTTATATTGGTTAAAGTGTAATATTCTATCTCTTTGCATGTTGAATTTTTTTGATCGTGATCGACAAGGTGATTCTAGGGTTTTGGATTCGGCTCTATAGTTTTACTTGATAAAATAATTGACTTGTTTGATTTTAAAATTTTAAAAAAATTTTCACTGTGTGGCTAAAATTCAATAGTAGTATCAGATCCATCCTTATCTGATTCAATCAAACAAGTGTAATAGTAGTGTATAGAATCGTTCTTGTGCATATCCTACCAAAACTTTTTGCATTGATTTATAACATCATATGCCATGATGTTAAATTTTAGTTATTAAATTATTAATTTATAATAATTTTAAAATTTATATTATCATGATTGTATGATGCTCAAATTGATGCATTGTTAAAGGTATTTTGCATGCCTAATGTGATTAAGGTTTGCTATTTTTCTTCGATATGTTGTCATATATTTTGATCTCAATTGTACCTTTATATGATTTGGCATGATTATATGATTGTAATTATGAATTGTAGAAGAATTGCATAATTTTAGTATACATTTTATATAGTTATAGTTAGGATGTGCGAGACCAGTTTAAAGTCTCTCATAAAAATTATATTAAGTTGTAATTTGGATTCACTTTTAAATCAAAAGTTGATTTTAAGATCAATTAGTGTCGAAAAAGTATCAATGATGATTTTTTAATTAGGTTCGTATGCTGATCTCGCCAATTCTGTTGGTGTCTAGAAAAGCTACGGGGAGCCTCCCACCTACTTACCTAATCAATTTGATCTTGTTGATTTTCGGATATAAATTGATTAGTGATGTAGACATTAAAGGGCCTTCCTTCAAACTTGATCAATAGAGTATGTCAAGATCTTAGTGAGCTTGTTGTGCTATCCACAAAGCTTACTATAGAAATTGACATAACGTTGATCAAGTGCATATTGATGCTTATGACATAATTGGATAGTGTTGCTTTGTTGTGCTATCGACAAGGACAGTATTATTTAAGTATGACCATATAGGATTGAAGGGTCAACTTAACTAGAAAACTATAGTTTGTTGTGCTATTCACAAGACTATATGTGATCTAGAGGCCAGAATGAAAGATATTGAGAATTGTAAAGATACAATTGGTAAAGAGTTTCTTACTCTTAAACTCATGAATGCTTGTTGTGCTATCCACAAGGTGTTTGTAAGGAATAGAAATCTTAACCCCACTAAAAGATATTAGTATGTTTCTCGATTTTCATATTTGAGGGGTATGAAGTTCGATAAAAAAGTGAGAGATACAATTAGATAAAAGTCCTAGTCTAGTTGTACATTCATCATGAGTTGTCCGCTTATATTATATTCTTGTTGTTGTAGATTAACTACTCACATGACATCCTCACTTTTACTTAAAGGTATCCTAGATGCAAACAAGTTGATTGGACCCAACTATGTCGACTGTTAAGAAATTTAAGAATTATTTCACTCAGGAGAAAGACTCCTACATTCTAGATACATCTGCTCCAAATTCTCTTAGAGAAGATGCTTTTGAGGAGGAAAGGACCACATATAAGATGTAGAAAGATTTAGTGTGACTGTCAAATGCATCATGCTTGCCTCCATGAGCAATGAGCTCCAGAGACAACATGAGGACATGGATGTTTCCTCATTCTCCTAAATCTTAAAGAGCCATATGGGAAACAAAGTCGAACTGCTCGATATGAGATATCGAAGTAGTTATTTCGTGTCTGTATGACTGAAGGCAGCTCTGTACAAATGCATATCTTAAAGATGATTGATTTGATCACTCGTCTAGGACAGCTAGATTTTGCCATGGATGGTGAACTGAGCCAAGATTTGATCCTACAGTCTTTTCTAATTTTTTTCTCATTTATTATAAATTATCATATGAACAAACTGAACACTAGTCTGTCTGAGCTGCTGAATATGTTAAAAATAGTAGAGAACCATTTCAAGGGTGAAAAGGCTCAGGTCTTCATGTTGATAAGATCAGCAGAAGAAGGCAAAGAAGGTTCTAAGAAAAAGCTGAATCCTAAGGCTGGCATCTCCAAAAAGAAGGCAAAAAAGGTCTCCGCCAAAGGAACTTGTTATTACTGTGGCAATGAGGGCCACTGAAAGAGAAATTACAAGGAGTACCTTCCAACCGTAAAATCGGCAAGCATTGCTAAAAGTTTGTATATGATACAAACTAATTTATCATTAAGTACTTTATTTTCAGATTCTTGGATATTAGATACCGCCTGTGGCTCACACTTTGCAAATCATTGCAGGGTCTACAGGAAATAAGAAATTTGAATAAAGATGACTTTGAGTTGTTCGTGCTAGTGGAGAGTCCATTCAGGTTGAAGCCATAGAACTAGGGTTTTGAAGTTACCTTCGGCCAAAGTTTAGAACTGAAGATCTGTTATTATATTTCTGATATTGTTAGAAATATTATTTCTGTATCATTTTATTGGAACAAGGTTTTAAAATAATTGTAAAGAACAATAGTTGTTCTATATATTTTTTTAATGAATATTATGCAAGTACTTTTATTGATAATGGTCTTATGTTTCTTTACTTAATGATAATGTGCTTCATGTTGATAATATGAAGAAAAAAAAGAGAGAGGATGTGAATATCACATACCTTTAGCACTGCCACTTGGCCATATAAATGAGTCAAGATTAACAAGTTATTCAAAGATAATTTCTTTGATCCTTATGATTGTGAATCATATGAAACTTGTGAATCTTACCTCATGAAAAAAATGACCAAGACTCCATTTACTATATATGGAGAAAGGGCGAGTGACATATTGGACCTTGTACATACTGATGTGTAGTCCAATGTTGATTCAAGCCAAAGGAGATAGTCTTACTTCATTATATTTACTGATGATAAGTCTAGATTTGGATATATATATTTAATAAAATATAAATCTGAAGTCTTTGATAAATTTAAAAAGTATCAAAGAATGGTCGAGAAACAAACTGATAAAAATATTAAAACTCTTCGATCGGATCAAGAGGAGAATACTTATCCAGTGAGTTCTTCGATTATTTGAAACTAAATGAAATACTCTTTCAATGGACACCTCCTTATACTTCACAATTAAATAAAATTATGGAAAGGAGAAATCACATCTTATTAGATATGGTGCGGTCCATAATATATTTCACGGATCTTTCGATATCTTTTTGGCGATACGCCTTCGAGACTACAGCGTATATCTTAAATAAAGTACCTTCGAAATCTGTTTCTAGTACTCCATATGAAATATGAAAAGGAAAAAGATCAAATCTTAAACATCTTAAGATTTGGGGTTACCCAGCTTATGGAAAAATATTGATGGATATAAGCTGGATGCTAGATCAGAAAAATATATGTTTGTAGGTTATCCAAGGAGAGTATAGAATACTACTTTATAATCCTACTCAACAAAAGTATTTGTTGGTAGGCATGCCATTTTCTTGAAGAAAGAGTTTATCCAAGAAGGAGGCAGTGAGAGGTCTGTTGAACTTGAGAAAGTTCAAAACCTACAACCCATCCTGGATCCACCAAATAGTTCTCAATCAGTTGTGCCCATTGTTGAGGCACAGCCACTACACACACCTCCTCTCCAAAGGTCGAGTAGCATGCGTAATGTATCACTCAGGTATGATTTTGTCATTGAGAATAACAACACAACCTACATTATTGAGAATGATGATCCTACGACCTATTCAGAAGCTATCATGAGTAGTGACTCTGATAAGTGGCTAAATGTCATGAAATCTGAAATGGACTTCATGTATGTCAACCAAGTATGGACTTTGGTTGATGCGTCTGAGGATGTGACCCCAATAGGCTGCAAATGGGTCTTCAAAAAGAAGATTCGCGCAGATGGCCAGATAAAGATCTATAAGGTCAGGCTGGTGGCAAAAGTTTCAAGCAAAAATAAGATGTTGATTATAAGAAACCTTTTCGTCGGTAGCGATGCTCAAATCTATTCGGATAATACTTGCTATTGCAGCATATCAATGACTATGAGATATGATAGACGGACATCAAGACTGTCTTCCTCAATGAAAACCTTGAGGAAGAAGTCTATATGACTCAGCTAGAGGGATTTGTCTCTAGTGGAAGAGCAAATCAGGCATGCAAGCTGAACAAATCCATTTATGGATTGAAGCAAGCATCGAGGAGCTGAAACATCATTTTAATGAGATAGTCAAATCATTTGGCTTTATCAAAAATATGGATGAACTTTACATGTATAAGAAGACTAATGGGAGTGCTATTGTCTTCCTAGTCTTGTATGTAGATGACATACTGCTCATTGAGAATGATATCCTGATGTTGCAATCGGTCAAAACTTGGCTATCATAAAAATTTTCATGAAAATTTGGGTGAGGCGTCTTATATACTTGGTATAAAGATCTATAAGGATAGATCGAATAGGATGCTAGGCTTGTCCCAGTCTAGGTATATTGATCTTGTGTTGAAGACGTTCAACATAGAGGAAAGTAAAAGAGGTTACTTGTCAATAGATCATGGCATACAACTCTCTAAGAAGATGTTCCTATGACACCTGAAGAGAGAAATAGAATGAGTTCTATTCCTTATGCTTCGGCTGTAGGATCCATAATGTATGTTATGTTATATACCAGGCCCGATATTGCTTATGCCTTAGGCATTGTAAGTAGATTTTAGGCTGATCCAGAGAGGATCATTGAAAGCTGTGAAAAACATACTCAGGTACTTGAGAAGGACTAGAGATATTTTTCTGATATATGGTGGATCTGATTTAAAACTGGAAGGTTATACCGATTCTAGTTTTCAATTTGATCCAGATGATAGCAAATCGATATTTGGGTATGTATTCACTTTGTATGGTGGTGCAGTCAGTTGGAAAAATTTCAACAAGCAAACTGTTGTGGACTCAATCACTGAGGCTAAGTATATTGCTGCAAGTGAGGCTGCTAAGGAGGCCACCTGGATGAAAAAATTTATCACAGAGTTGGGTGTGGTTCTAGAAATTGAACAACCAGTGCCCCTTTATTGTGATAATACTGGGCAGTTACTCAAGCCAAAGAACCAAGGTTTCACCATAAATCCAAGCACATCCTAAGATAATTTCACCTCGTTCGGAAGATTATCGAAAGATGCGATGTGATTATGGAGCGAGTTGATACCAAGAATAATGTAGCGGACCCATTCACTAAAGCCTTATCAATACAGTAGTTTGACCGCCATCTTGATAGCATGGGTATCAAGTATAGGGGCGATTGACTTTAAGTGCAATTGGAAGATTGAAAGAATAATATCCTACAAGTCAATCGCATATGTGATGCGATAGGATATTTATTATAATTTTCTTCCAAACTCATGTAAATTGATATTTATATTAATAAATAGATATTTTTGTTTTATTATATGCTGCATCTTATTATTTTTACGATTATAATGAATCCCATAGGTCTGGATAATGATTTTAGGACCGTGATAAGATCACACCAGTGAGATCTAAATCTTTGATAGCTCTGATCTAAAATATTTCTAATCATTGGTATATTAAGTCGGAGATCAATGATACCGGTAAGACTGACATGTCCTATGTATGCTCAGAAATGAGGGTGGTTGATTTCACAATCACTTGTGTGGTGACACTAATACAAAGATATGGTTCTCATTAGAGAATAAGTTCACTGAATTGACCTACGAGAGAATATTAGATGGAGTCTTATTATATGTCAACTGATGTTTCTCTAGTGGGAGTTGTATAAGTGATCCTTAGACCTGAGGTCACCATGGTACCTTGTGTACATGGATCCATATTTTGGTTCACTATCTAACTTGGTTCTTTGATCCTTGTGTGGGGTGTTCTGGATATGATGAAGTGTGCATGAAGTTATGAGTGATCAATAAGGGATCAGTCATTCCTAATAAGGGAGCGAATATTTTATGTGATCTCATAGGATGATAATTCTGGAAGTCTTTGGCCAAAGTAAGATGATAATTAGAAAAAAATTTTTAATGTATCATCAATTGAATCATCACTTCATATTGAGATATATAAAGAGAAGTGATTGGATTTGATATATTTCTAGTCCCATGCTCATCTGGGATATTGTTTGACTAAAGGATTGAATTACATGAGAACTTACTACGGAAGGATATTTTGATAATTTTTTATCAAAATTTTAAATCTTTTGGATAGTCATGATATATTGCTAGATATTAATCTTGACTTATAATTCATCAAAATTAAAAGAGTTTAATTTTGGAGTCAATTTGGAAGAGTCCAAGTTGATTGGGACTCTTCAGGTGACCTAATCTCATCAGATTAGGATTACGTTGAAAGTCTTGATCCACTGCTGGCTAGATTTGGAACCCAATGGATCATATACTTTGAGATTTAATCTTGTTCTAATCTAATTAGAATTTAATATAAATTTTATGGGTTAATTTGATATTCTAGCATATTGTATTAAGCCAATTTTCAAATTGGTTTAGATCAAAGTGTTTGAGCTAACCTAGACCAGTTGCCTTTGACCTAATGGGATTGGGTCAATTTAAATTGGATCTTTATCCAACTTAGATCAGTTTTAAGTGGAGAAGGACTCCTCTGTGTCCACTAAAAGCCATGGCAAAAAATAAATGCCCCCACCCGTTTATGGCGTGTGAAGTGGAGAGTCTTTCTTAATAAAGGCTCTTAACTAATACATGTTGCCTTAAATTTCTGACAGAAATCTTATGTTTTGATACCAAAATTTATTAAATTTTTTATGGCATATAGAAGATAAGAGTCCTTCTACTCAAGTATTTGGATTGTCAAAAATTTATTCATTGAATTTACTTGGTGCATGGGAAGTTGGAGCGCCAAAGGTTGGTACCCCTTCATCCCATGTGATGTCCCCTGGTCCTCTATTTATAAGGGATGCCCAAATAGTTTCTTACTTAGATTTTTAAGTGAAATCAAAGAGAAGGAATGGTAAATATAAAAAAAAATTAAAATTTTTTTTTTAAAAAAAGAGAATTTTGAGTGGCAAAAGTTGCTACAAGAGTGATAAGATTTTCAGCAAGTGTTGCTTGAGTGCCTTAGGATTTGATTTTTTCATGTGTTGGAGCAAAAATTAAATCTTAAATTGTATGACATTTGAAGAGTGTCTTCCTGATTTATTCTGGTAGTAAGATCAAAAGCAACTGGACTTTGATGCGATCATGATGCAAGTTTGAAGCCGGCAGTATTCTTGAAAAGACAAGGCTGCGGCAGTGCACCGGTTGGGAAGGACTTTGGCCAACTTTCATGTGGATCACTATTGGAGGACTTCTATCTTGGGATCTTATAGAAAATATCCAAAGTGTACTTTTTTATATTGGTTAAAGTATAATATTCTATCTCTTTGCATGCTTGAATTTATTTTGATCGTGATCGGCAGGGTGATTCTAAGATTTTGAGTTAGGCTCGATAGTTTTATTTGATAAAACTACTGATTGTTTGATTTTAAAATTTTAAAAAAATTTCTACTATGTGGCTGAAACTCAATAGTGATATCAGAGCCACCCTTATCTGATTCGATCAAACAAGTACAATTGTAGTGCATAGAATCATTCTTGTGCATATCCTGCCAAAATTTTTTGCTTTGATTTATAGCATCAATCTTTAAACTCAAAAATTATTTTTAATTTTTATATGCCATGAAGTTAAATTTTAGTTATTAAATTATTAATTTATGATAATTTTAAAATTTATATTATCATGGTTGTATGATGCTCAAATTGATGCATTGTTAAGGGTATTTTGCATGCCTAATGTGATTAGGATTTGCTATTTTTCTTCAATATGCTTGTCATATGTTTTGATCTTAATTGCACCCTTATATAATTTTGGCATGATTATATGATTGCAATTATAAATTATAAAAAAATTGTATAATTTGTAGTATACATTTTATGTGGTTGTAGTTAGGATGTGCCGAGACCAATTTAAAGTCCCTCGTAAAAATTATATTAAGTTGTAATGTCGAGATTTACTTTTAAATCAAAAATCAAATTTTTAAGATCAATTGGTGTCGAGAAAAGTGTCAATGATGATTTTCTAATTAGGTACGTATGCTGGCCTGACCAACTCTATTGGTATTAGAAAAACTACGGGAGCCTCCCACCTAGTTTCCTAGCCAATTTGGTCTTGTTGATTTTCAAACTTAGATTGATTAATGATGTAGACATTACAAGGGCCTTCTTTCAAATTTGATCAATAGAGTATGTCAAGATCTTAGTGAAATTGTTGTGCTATCCACAAGGCTTACTATAGAAATTGACATAATGTTGATCAAGTATATATTGATGCTTATGGCATATTTGAATAGTATTGCTTTATTGTGCTATCCATAAGAGCAGCATTGTTTAAGTATGACCATATAAATTGAAGGGTCAACTTAACTAGAATACTATAATTTGTTGTGCTATACATAAGACTATATGTGATCTAGAAATCGGAATGAAAGATATTAAGAATTATAAAGGTATAATTGGTAAAGAGTTACCTACTTTTGAACTCATGAATGCTTGTTATGCTATCCACAAGGTGTTTGTGAGGAATAGAGATCTCAACCTATTAAGAGATATTAGTATGTTTCTCGATTTTCATATTTGAGGGGTTCGATAAAATAGTGGGAGACACAATTAGATAAAAATCCTAGTCTAGTTGTGTATATCATCATGAGTTGTCCACTTATATTATGTTCTTGTTGTTGTAGATTAACTACTCACATGGTATCCTCACTTTCACTTAGAGGTATCCTAGATGCAAACAAGTTGACTGGACCTAACTATGTCGACTGGTTAAGGAACTTGAGAATTATTCTCACTTAGGAGAAAGTCTCCTACATTTGGATACACCTGCTCCAAATTCTCTTGAGGAAGATGCTTCTGAGGAGGAAAGGGCCACATATAAGATGTGAAAAGATGACAGTATAACTGTCAAATGCATCATGCTTGCCTCCATGAGCAATGATCTCCAGAGGCAGCATGAGGACATGAATGTTCTCTCTATTCTCCTTAATCTTAAGGAGCTATACGAAGAACAAAATCAAACTGCTCGATATGAGATATCGAAGCAGTTGTTCCGTGTTCGTATGACTGAAGGCACCTCTGTGCAAATGCATATCCTAAAGATGATTGATTTGATCACTCATCTAGAACAGTCGGGTTTTACCATGGATGGTGAACTGAGTCAGAATTTGATCCTGCAGTCTCTTTCTGACTCTTTTTCTTAGTTTGTTATAAATTATCATATGAACAAACTGAACACTAGCCTGTCTAAGCTGCTGAATATGTTAAAAACAGTAGAGAGCTATTTCAATGGTGAAAAGGCTCAGGTCCTTCATGTTGATAAGATCAGCAAGAAGAAGGCAAAGAAGAGTTCTAAGAAAAAGCTGAATCCTAAGGCTGGCATCTCCAAAAAGAAGGCGAAGAAGGTCTCCGCCAAAGTTACTTGTTATCACTATGGCAATGAGGGCCACTGAAAGAGAAATTGCAAGGAGTACCTTGCAACCATGAAATCGGCAAGTATTGCTAAAGGTTTGTATTTGATACAAACTAATTTATCATTAAATATTTTATTTTCAAATTCTTGGATATTAGATACCGTCTGTGGCTCATACTTTTGTAAATTATTGCAGGGTCTACAGAAAATAAGAAATCTGAATAAATGTGATTTGAGCTGTTCGGTGCTAATGGAGAGTCCATTCAGATCGAAGTCATAAGAACCAAGATTTTGAAGTTACCTTCAGACAAAATTTTAAAACTGAAGACCTGTTATTATAATTTTAATATTATTAAAAATATTATTTTTGTATTATTGTTATTGGAACAAGATTTTGAAATAATTAAAAAAATAATAGTTGTTCTATATATTTTTCTAATGAATATTATGCAAGTGCTTTTATTGATAATGGTCTTATATTTCTTTCACTTAATGATAATGTGCTTCATGTTGATAATATGAAGAAAAAAAAAGAGAGGATGTGAATGTCACATACCTCTAGCACTGCGACTTGGCCATATAAATGAGTCAAGGATTAACAAGTTATTCAAAGATAATTTTTTTGATCTTTATGATTATGAATCATATGGAACTTGTGAATCTTGTTTCATAAAAAAAATGAACAAGACTCCATTTACTAGATATGGAGAAAGGACGAGTGACATATTGGATCTTGTACATACTGATGTGTGTGGTCCAATATCGATTCAAGTCAGAGGAGGTACTTTTACTTCATCACATTTACTGATGATAAGTCTAGATTTGGATATATATATATTTAATAAAATATAAATTGAAATCTTTGATAAATTTAAAAAGTATCAAAGAATGGTCGAGAAATAAATTGATAAAAATAATAAAACTCTTCGATCAGATCAAGGAGGAGAATACTTATCCAATGAGTTCTTCAATTATTTAAAACTAAATGAAATACTCTCTCAATGGACACCTCCTTATACTCCACAATTAAATGAAATTACGGAAAGAAAGAATCATACCTTATTAGATACGGTGCGGTCCATGATATATTTCATAGATCTTTCGATATCCTTTTGGGGATACTCCCTCGAGGCTGCAGCGTATATCTTAAATAAAGTTTCTTCGAAATCTGTTTCTAGCACTCCATATGAAATATGAAAAGGAAAAAGACCAAATCTTAAGCATCTTAAGATTTGGGATTGCCCAGCTTATGTGAAAAATATTAATAGACATAAGCTGGATGCTAGATCAGAAAAATGTATGTTTGTAGGTTATCCCAAGGAGAGTATAGAATACTACTTCTATAATCCTACTCAACAAAAGGTGTTTGTTGGTAGGCATGCCATTTTTTTGGAGAAAGAATTTCTCCAAGAAGGAGGCAGTGAGAGGTTTATTGAACTTGAGGAAGTTCAAAACCTACAATCCATCCCAGAACCACCAAATAGTTCTCAATCAGTTGTGCCCATTGTTGAGGCACAGCCACTACACACACCTCTTCTCCAAAGGTCGAGTAGAGTGCGTAATGCACCACTCAGGTATGGATTTGTCATTGAGAATGACAACACAACCCACATCATTGAGAATGATGATCCTACACCTATTCGAAAGCTATCGTGAGTAGTGATTCTGACAAGTGGCTAAATGTCATGAAATCTGAAATGGACTCCATGTATGTCAACCAAGTATGGACTTTGGTTGATGCACCTGAGGGTGTGACCCCAATGGGCTGCAAATGGGCCTTAAAAAAGAAGATTAGCGCAGATGGCCAGGTAGAGACTTATAAGGCCAGGCTGATGGCAAAAGATTTTAATCAAAAATAAGATGTTGATTATGAAAAAATCTTTTCATCGGTAGCGATGCTCAAGTCTATTCGGATAATGTTTGCTATTGCAGCATACCAATAACTATGAGATCTGATAGACGGATGTCAAGACTGTCTTCCTCAATGAAAATCTTGAGGAAGAAGTCTATATGACTCAGACAGAGGGATTTATCTCTATTGGAAGAGCAAATAAGGCATGCAAGCTGAATAAATCTATTTATGGATTGAAGCAAGCATCGAAGAGCTGGAACATCTATTTTGATAAGACAGTCAAATCATTTAGCTTTATCAAAAATATGGATGAACTTTGTGTGTATAAGAAGACTAATGGGAGTGCTATTGTCTTTCTAGTCTGATATGCGGATGACATACTGCTCATTGAGAATGATATCTCGATGTTGCAATCGGTCAAAACTTGGCTATCATAAAAATTTTTCATGAAAAACTTGGGTGAGGCATCTTATATACTTGGTATAAAGATCTATAGAGATAGATCGAATAGGATGCTAGATTTGTCCCAGTCTAGGTACATTGACTTTGTGTTGAAGATGTTCAACATAGAGAAAAGTAAAAGAGATTACTTGCCAATAGGTCATGGCATACAACTCTCTAAGAAGATGTCTCTTAAGACACCTGAAGAGAGAAATAGAATGAGTTTTATTCCTTATGCTTCGGCTATAGGATTCATAATGCATACTATGTTATGTACCAGGCCTGATATTGCTTATGCCTTAGGTATTGTAAGCAGATTTTAGGCTGATCTGAAGAGGATATTGAAAAGCTATGAAAACATACTCAAGTACTTGAGAAGGACTAGAGATATTTTTCTAATATATGGTGGATCTGATTTAAATCTAAAAAGTTATATCGATTCTAATTTTCAATCTGATCCGGATGATAGCAAATCAATATCTGGATATGTGTTCACCTTGTATGGTGGTGCAGTAATTTGAAAAAATTCAAACAGCAAACTGTTGCTGACTCGATCACTGAGGCTAAGTATGTTACTACAAGTGAGGCTGCTAAGGAGGCCGTCTGGATGAAAAAATTTATCATAGAGTTGGATGTGATTCTAGAGATTGAACAACCAGTGTCCCTTTATTGTAATAATACTGGGACAGTTGCTCAAGCCAAAGAATAAGGTCTCACCATAAATCCAAGCACATCCTAAGATGGTTCCATCTCATTTGAGAGATTGTCGAAAGATGCGATATAATTAAGGAGCGAGTTGACATCAAGAACAATATAGCAGATCCATTTACTAAGGCTTGTCAATGCAACAGTTTAACAGCCATCTTGATAGCATGGGTATCAAGTATAGGGGCGATTGGCTTTAAGTGCAAGTGAGAGATTGAAAGAATAATACCCTACAAGTCAATCGCATATGTGATGCGATAGGATGTTTATTGTAATTTATCTTTCAAACTCATGTAAATTGATATTTATATTAATAAAATAGATATTTTTATTTCATTATATGCTGCATCTTATTATTTTTAAGATTATAATGAATCCTATAGGTCCGGGCAATGATTTTAAGGCCATGATGAGATCACGTCAGTGAGACTAAATCCTTGATAATCTAATCTAAAATATTTTTAATCGTTGGTATATTGAGTCAGAGATCAATGATACCGGTAAGACTGGCATTTCCTATGTATGTTCATAAATGAGGATGGTTGATCTCACAATCACTTGTGTCATAACACTAATATAAAAATATGAGTGCTCATTAGATAATGAGTTCACTGAATCGACCTATGAGAGAATATCAGATGGAGTCTTATTTATATGTCAACTGATGTTTCTCTAGTGGAGTTGTGTAAGTGATTCTTAGACTTGAGGTCACCATGGTACCTTGTGTACATGGATCATATTTTGGTTCACTACCTAACTTAGTTCTTTGATCCTTATGTGGGGTATTCTGGATATGGTGAAGTGTGCATGGAGGTTGCGAGTGATCAATAAGGATCAATCACTCCTAATAAGGGGAGCAACATTCTATATGATCTCATAAGATGGTGATTCTGGAAGTCTTTGGCCAAAACAGGATGATAATTAGAAAAAAATTTTAATATATCATTAACTGAATCATCACCTTCAGATCGAGATACATAAAGATAAATAATTGGGTATGACATATTTTTATGCCACAGCTCATCTGGAATATTGTTTGACTGAAGGATTGAATTACACGGAAACTTACCACTGAAGGATATTTTGATAATTTTTTATCAAAATTTTAAATCTTTCAAATAGTCACGATATGTTGCTAGACATCAATCTTGACTTGTAGATTCATCAGAATTAAAAAAGTTTAATTATAGAGTCAATTTGGAAGAGTCCAAGTTGATTGAGACTCTTCGGATGATCTAATCTTATCGGATTAGGGTTACGTCGAAAGTCTTGATCTACTGCTGGTTAGATTTGGAATCCAATGGGCCACACACTTTGAGATTTGGCTTGGTCTAATCTAATTAGAGTTTAATATAAATTTTATAGGTTAATTTGATTTGCTAGCATATTGTATTGATCCAAGTTTTCAAATTAGTTTAGATCAAAGTGTTTGAGTTAACCTAAACCATTGCCTTTGACCTAATAGGATTGGGTCAATTTAAATTGGATCCTTATCTAACTTAGACTAGTTTCAAGTAGAGAAGGACTTCTCTGTGTCCACCAAAAGTCACAACAAAAAATAAATACCGCCCACCCCTTTATGGCGTGTGAAGTAGAGAGTCCTTCTTAATGAAGGCTCTTAACTAATACGTATTGCCTTAAATTTCTGATCAAAAATCTAATGTTTTGATGCCAAAATTTATTAAATTTTTTATGACATGTAGAAGACTAAGATTCCTTCTACTCCAAGTATCTAGATTACCAAAAATTCATTGATGAATTTATTTGGTGCATGGGAAGTTGGAGCGCAAAAGGTTGGTGCCCCTTCATCGCATATGATGTCCCCTGGTCCCCTATTTATAGGGGATGACCCAAATGTTTCTTGCTAAGTTTTTTAGGTAAATTTAGAGAGAAGGATGTGGTAAATATAAAAAAAAATTAAAAAAAAATTTGAGAAAAAAGAAAGAGAATTTTGAGTGGCAAAGTTTGCTACAAGAGTGGTGAGATTTTCAGCAAGTGTTGCTTGAGTGCCCTAGGATTTGATTTTTTCATATGTTGGAGCCAAAAATCAAATCTTAGATTGTATGACATCTGAAGAGTATCTTCCTGATATCATTCTGGTGGCAACATCGAAAGTAACTGGATTTTGGCACGATCGTGACGCAAGTTCGAAGCCGACAATATTTTTGAGAAGACAAGGCTGCGGCAGTACACCGATTGGAAAGAACTTTGGCAAACTTTCGTGTGGATCACCATTGGAGGACTTCTACCTTGGGTCTTATAGAAAACACCAACGTGCCACTTTTTCATATCGTTAAAGTATAATATTCTATCTTTTTGCTTGCTTGAATTTGTTTTGATCGTGATCGGCGAGGTGATTCTAGGATTTTGGATTCAACTCGATGTTTTATTTGATAAAACTATTGACTTGTTTGATTTTAAAATTTTAAAAATCTTTTTCCGCTGCATGGCTGAAACCCAACAACTCATGACCAATCTGGCCTACTCCATTTGCACCGTCACTAGTGACCTCTTTAGTTTCATGTAGTCAACTATATTTTTCTTCCAATCCTCATGCTTGTGCACAACTTCTTGTTTTGATTCATATAAAGTTGAGAGGTCCTCCCTCTCTATTTCTTTAATATATATATATATATATATATATATATATATATATATATATTATGTATATAAAAGTTTATTAAGATATTTTGATCATTCAACCAGCATATTTAGTCATGTTAAAAACTTCTATCTTCCAATTCTACAAACATAATCCACTATCCAACTTGGAATGATTTTGAAAGAGACATAATGTGATGGGTAAAATCCCGCTTAATTGGTAGAAATTTGTTCGAGTGTGTATTGAATATATATAGCATGTACAAGAGTGATTGAAAGAGAAAATAAGGAGAAGATTACAAAAAATAATTGGGATTCAAAAATTGAATTTGAATGAAGAAAATTTAAGGTATGTTTTTAGATTTAGTAAAACCTTTCCATTTTGATTGGTAAATAAGTCCCAAAGTAAAACAAATATGATTTAATGATGCATTGCACCTTTGGTTGGTGGATAATTCCAACACTTCCATGGAAGTAAAGCTTCACATTTTTGGTTTGCAAGTAAGTTCCAACAGAGCAACTATTCTATCCTTATTATCTTATACCAAGTAACAATGACTAGGTTGTGTAGTATAACTTGGATATAAGACCTAAGGTTAAGACATGAATATAACACTTCTTAGACAAGTTTCCAAAATTATATTTGAATTATATGTAAGGATACTATGTGAAGATAGAGAATAATTTGAATTTTCATAGGTATGGTATGAGTACAATATCAACATGTAGTTCTTTCAATTCTTTAAAAACTACGAAGGCATTTGCTTCAATGGTGGTCCAAATTTTCCAAAAAGAATGAGCTAGGGATACTTATTGCATGCCAAGTATATAATTGGTCATGAAATTTCATCTCCAAAGTAATGAGCTACAAGTAGGAGAGATGAAAATTATTATATCCAAAATATTAGACCAATCAAGGTCGATCAACAATATGAAGAGATTTCTAACACTATGCATGCTTGTGCGGAAGCTTATTCAATTTATTTCTCACTATTAAAAATAAAAGTACAATCATGATTATCAAACTTAAATAATTAAGAAAATTAAAATGAAATGTACCATATATAAGAAAATAACAACTTATCTAACTATAAAAATAATAAATGATTAAAATATTGAAATTTTACTTAGCTTGAGTTACAATTAAAATTTTCTTTTAATTCTGAGGTAAGTGGAAAGAAGTCCTAAGAGCCACACAAAATTATCTTAGCTAGAAAATATTATTAAGCAATTTACTCACCTTCACCATCAAATGACTTTATGATTTTAATTTTAATTTTAAGGCAAATGGAAAGAAGTCTATACATGCAAGTTTTTGTGAGTACATAAGAGAGATTTTCAAATACTTGCAAAGGATAGAGTGCATGAAGCTTTAATGGCTTAATTGCTTTGCATATAAAAAAATATTTTATAAGCCATATAGCTTTACCACAATAAGCACAAGAGCCATTAAAAAATTATCTTAGATAGAAAAATATTATTAGTCAATTTACTCCGCTTTGACCATCAAACAACTCTTCAGGAATTGGATTGGAGAAGAAAAGCCAAGCTAAATAAGGTGAACAGAATGACTAAAAGAGATTGAAATAGATACGGCTACGTGATCCATTTGAACTCATGATTTCATAATTACCAATGTATGGGGAAAGCATGTTGTTTATCAAGCATGCTATATTGTTATGTAAACAAGCTTAAATCCATTAAAATTAGAATATTGAGAAGGAAAACTCTGGAAATGTCTATCTTTGCTTAGAGGATAAGTATTTTTTTTTTCAAAAATAAGATATGTCATGCATCTAGATTGGTTATATGATGGCTGTACACTCTCTAGGGTAAGCACTAGAGAATATACAGGGCCTGTAAAATTCATTGCAATCTCAACATTCCATAAACATTATTGTTCTTAATTCATTACAAATCTTCTACATTGATAAGTATCAAACCTCATACAATCTACAAGACTCGGTCATCCAATTGATATTGCTGATATTCTATCTAATTAATTTTTTTAAATCGTGACCTCAATCTTAATAAAGCACAAGGATCTTGTAACTTTCAAAAAGAAAAGAAAAAGAAAGAATAGTGAGCTTTATAGTCTAGTAAGAATTCTCATACATCAACATCAATATAATAATAATAAATAAAAAAATAATAGTAGTTGTTGCTCATATAAATCATGTGCTAAAAGATACCACGATTTACAAAATATGCATAGAAATATATCTTTTTACATAATAAATCATCTTATATAATTATCTCAAAACAACATACACATATTCTAGTTATATTAAGATACTCAGCTCTAGACTACTACTATACATTTCAAGCCCATGGGTAGGCAATAAAATGGCTAGTTTTATGAACTATCACTACCATCCATGATAGGATACAAAGTGGCTAATCCTATGGACTACCACAGCCACCTTTTAAGCCTGTGATAGGCACAAAAAAAGTAGCTAGTCTAAAGGACCAGAGGTGCTCAACTTTGAACTACCATAGTTATATTTCAAGCCCATGAGAAGACAGCATTAAAATAAAGTGATTAGTCCAAAGGACCACAGTACTCAACCCTAAACTACTATAGTCATATTTCAAGCTCATGGAAAGACAACAATAAAGTAGCTAGTTCAGAGCATAACAACCCGACATACAGTCACACAATTCAATTATTAGCTTGTTAAGTATTGAAATTCAAGATCAAATCTTTTTTGTAAAATATTTCAATGGACATGATTATCAAAATTTATCCAAGACTGGATCAGTGATATGTAATGCATGACATGAAACAAATCATACATATATACTTATCAATTAAGTATATAATATGTCACTATCAAAAATACATAGATCAAAATCACATATGCATAAAATAATTTTTATATAAATAGATGATTAATATCTAAAAATTCTTATCTCTACTATTATCAAACTAAACTCACTAGATTTACGATCTTGGTGTCAAGAACCTCGCTCGATATCCTCTTATCCCAAGAATTATTTTGCTACAAATCTAGAATTTATATTAAAATAAAATCTATGGTGTAGAGATTATTTATCTAGAATCCTCTACCAAAGTTCACTAGGATCCACCAACAAGTCTCCTAAATTTTTCATCTAAAATTTTTATAATCCATCTAAGAGAGAGAAAATAAATATATAAATAAATAATTAACTAATTAGTTAATTAATTAATCAAAATAACTATAGAAGAGAAAGAGACTCTCCCCTCTCTTCTTCTCCAAAATAGACACCCTCCCTGTGTCCCTTCTCCCATGTATGGTGGTGGAAGATCGGGACCTGACACCCGCAGTGGCTCCTGGTGATGATGAAACTATGCCCCCAACGATGGCCATGGTCAGTGGATCGGAGGTCGATGGGACTCAAGCCCAAATAGGGACTCTATTTAAAATAAAATCGATGGCTTGTTGGCTCCAACCGTGGGCTGATGATCAGGAAAAGCCTAGGAAAAAGGAAGAGAAGGAAGGATAGGAAGCTATCTAGTTTTAGCGAGGCCAACGGAAGAGATCCAGCCATTTTTTTAGTGAAAAAATCAAAAAAATTGAAGAAAAAACTCGAGAAATCAGCACAGCCAACAATGATTTCTCAAAAAATCATGACAAAACTCATAGACGGGTGGAGGCCTTCTTATGGAGGAGATCCCCTACTATCTTAGGCCAAATTTTTTGGATTGAGCCTCTATCCCTTGGCTTCATCGGACATGGAAAAGGAAGAAGACTACGGTTAGAAATCTTCTCTCTTCCATGAGCACATGCATGCGTAAGTGGTGGTTCAAAGTCCCTTTTGGGCCCATCTAGAAAAACATGGGGTTTTCTAACATCTCCTAATACGAGCATATAAAGGTGGAACTAATGAATTTGCCATTTTTCCTAAAAAAATAATAAAAGATAAGAAACCAAATAGAAAGTAAGACATTTAAGATAATAAGAAAAAAAGTGGTGGAGATTCTTTGAAGAAACAAATGTGACAGAAGAGAGAATAAGTAGGAATATTTGAAAGTAATTGTGTAAGTATCACTAAAACATACGTTCTACATGTGCAAAGTTAGAATTTTAAAAGAAAAACTATTCTTAATTATATGCTTTTAAATATTGATATTTTATCTTTCTTTGTTGATCTTCTCCGATACCTTAAGTGCACGAATATGATTAATAATATCCCTTGATAATAACCTTCAAAAAAAATTGTTATCTATGTTGAAAAATTTCATATAGTTATTTTTTAGTAACCAAAAATATCAAACAAAGATGTTGTTCCTCTCAAAATTACTATTAAAATAAAGAAAATAATTATATTATCAAGTTAGAAAACCTCTTAGCATCACAAAATTAGTATTAGCCACAAGACTTTATCTACAATAAAAGCAAGCCACTCATAGTATATCCATGAAGTAATGAAAAATATTGATATTATTTGAATTAAGAGTTCTATACAGTTATCCATCTATGTTATCTTGTTATAAGCAAGCATTTTATGTGAGGTTAATTTTTTAAAATTTCTCTTTTATCCCTTTTTTTTGGAAGGGGCCTATCAAATAAAAGATTAATCTAGTACACTTTAACAAAAATCTCTATATATTATTTGATGCCTAAAGCATGTTAGCTTCTATTATAGAAACAAAACAAAATGAGAGGTTATGAACTACTAGTCTTTTATAAATCTTTTAAATCCTATTATTATATGAACCATGAGTAATTATTGGTATAGATACTAGATTTGTTATGCTTGATCAAACCATTACACTAAAAAAAGAGCATAGTTTTGCTAAGTTTGAATTTATGATGCATGACCTTTAATTAATCATGATATTTTTAATATATGTGATGATGTATTTATGAAGTAAAAAATCTACGAACAAGTTGGAGTAACAGGATAGGAGAAGAAAGCAATGAAAATAATGGTCAATAACTCACAAAATGAAAGAGAGAGAAATAAAAATTGAGTTCAACTCAGAGATAGCTTTTGTATAATTACACTATATCATAAAATCAAAGAAAAAAACTCAAGAGATCCACGGTGATCTATGATGATTTCTCGAAAAAATCAAGATAGAACTCAATGGAGGGGTGGAGGCCTTCTTATAGCGGAGATCCTAGGGTCTCGGCCAAATTTTTTACTCAAATTGAGCCTCTATCCCCCGGTTCATCGGACACATAGGAGATGAAGAAGCCTTCACTAGGAGTCTTCTCTCTTCCATGAGGACATGCTTGGGGTGGTTCAAAGCCCCTTTCGGGCCGATCCAAAAAATACAAGGCTTTACAAGATCTCCTAAGAGCATATAAAGGTGGAACTAATGAATTTGCCTTTTTCCCTAAAATAATAATAAAATAGTAAGAAACTAAATGAAAGTAAGACATTTAAGATAATAAGAAAAGAAGTGATGGAGATTATTTGAAGAGATAGGTGTGATAGAAGAGAGAATAAGAAGAAATATTTGAAAATAATTGTGTAAGTATCACTAAAACATATATTCTACATGTGCAAAGTTAGAATTTTAAAAGAAAAACTATTCTTAATTATATGATTTTTACCTCTCTTTGTTGATCTCCTCCAATACCTTAAGTGTACGAATATGATTAATAATATCCCATGATAATAACCTTCAAAAAAATTATTCATTATCTATATTGAAAAATTATTAAATAATTATTTTTTAGTAACCAAACTACATCAAACAAAGATATTTTTTCTCTCAAAATTACTATTATACATAAAAAAATAATTTTATTATCAAGTTAAAAACCTTCTTAGCATCACAAAATTAGTGTTAGTCACAAGACTTTATCTACAATAAAAGCAAGCCACTCATAGTATATCTATGAAGTCATGAAAAATACATGAATATTATTTGAATTAAGAGTTCCATACAGTTATCCATCTATGTTATCTTGTTATAAGCAGGCATTTTATGTGAGGTTAATTTTTTAAAATTTCTCTTTTATCTTTTTTTTTGAAGATGTCTATCAAATTAAAGGTTAACTTAGTGCACTTTAACAAAAGTCTCTATATATTATTTGATGCTTGGAACATGTTCAGCTTCTATTGTAGAAACAAAACAAAATGAGAGAGTCATAAATTACTAGTCTTTTATAAATCTTTTAAATCCTATATATTATATGAACCATGAGTAGTTATTGATACAGATATTGGATCTCGTTATGGTTGATCGAACCAATACACTAAAAAACAATGCTAATTTTGAATTTATAATGCATGACCTATTAATTAATCATGAAATTTTTATATATGTGATTATGTATTTATGAAGTAAACAAATGTATCCAACAAGTTGGAGTAACAAGATATGGAGAAAGCAATGAAAATAATAGGCAATAACTCAAAAATGAAAGAGAAGAGAAATAAAAATTGAGTTCAACTTAGAGCTAGCTTTAGTATAATTGCACTATATCCTTTTTTTTTATAGATATTGAACACTTTGAATCTAACAATGAACATGTGCACATTCATAGTGTAGGAAGGAGATTTTTTTAAAATTCTAAAAAGATGAGAGTGGGAGAGAGAAATCTTGTCATGATTTATTCATGATTCTAAGATTTTACTCCATCTCTATAGGATTAATGTTGGGTTTGCTGATTATAATTTTTTGGTTTGAACTATTGGTAGATTATCTAATGTCAATCTTACTCACAAAGATGAAAGAAAATAATGCATAAGAGCATCTAGATTTTGGAAGAAATGTAGATCTTGTCATTTTCTATAAAATTATCTTGCTATGATTGATATATCATGTTGTATTGCACATTTCATTTTTATCTCTTCAAAACTTCTTGGTCTTTTCCTCGGGTCTCATCAATCTCCTAGATTTTAAATATAGTTTTTTGATAGGTGTTGGTTAGTTATTTTTTGCAATTCTCACTTTATATTACTTAATATAATATTTCAAAGATTATCAAACACAAAAGAGATACCTTATTTGCTTAGGCTGTGTTTGATATCATTGTCACGTTTTTTATGAAAAATTGAAAACAAGAATTATATTTTAATTTTTATTTTTAAAGTAAAAAATATATTTGGTTTGCTCTTTTTTATAAACAATATTAGGAGTTGCTTGACCACATTAAGATTAAGAGACAACATTGTGGGGGGGAGGGGTGGGGGAGGGTGTGGGGAAGACATTCAATCATGTTGAGGTTGAGAGTTGTTGCTTAGCCGAGAGCCATTGTGGGGGGGGGGTTGTGGGGAAGACATTCAATCATGTTGAGGTTGAGAGTTATTGCTTAGTCGAGAGTCATTGCTTTTCATACCGATACCATATCACTCGCTAGATCTCCACCTTTGATGCTTCCATGTTGGCCTCTTCATCTCACTCAAAGCTTCGCTGTTTCGAATCTCCATCCTCAATGATAGCAACACCCAAATCTAGTAGGTCGATGAAGTCAAATTTTCGATCTTAAGCAAGCTTTCAATTTATCGCCTTTCACATCAGTACAGTGATGTATCCATCAATGTCAACCAAGATCTGACAATAAATCTCGTAGAGAGGATCTTCCAGCTGGCGACGATGGAATAGATCAAGTGAAAGGGAGGAAGTTGATGGGGTCGAGAAAGGGATAGGCAAGATGGGCACTGGATAGTTGCATATTAGCGAGTGACGGCAGGGACAACAGTTAGCATTCTCCATCCCTATGGTGGCACCAATGAAGAGGATCTTGGTGTTAGGCTTATCGACCTTACCCTCACTTGGTTCCTCACCTCTGATTGAAATCTCCACCACCTCTGTAGAGGCAAAAGGAAGCTTATTAAGAGCATAGGGGGAGGCTGAGCTAGGGAGGAAAGTAAGAAGAAATGGTCGCATGTGGGGAGGGTTAAATTCTAAGATTGTAAGAAGGGAGAGGAATTAGGATTTTGAGGCATTAAAGGGGAGGAGGGTGGAGAGAAGGGAGGAGACAAAGCCAAAGGAGGAGCTATGGAGCATGGGTGGAAGGAGGAGGCAAAGGTAGAAGATGAGTAGACATTGGTGAGCTAGGTGATGGTGGTACAAATGGTACGGAGGAGACAAAACCAACTTAAAAAAAAAAAATTAAAGGTGAAAAATGAAAAATTTTCACCTCTACTTTTTCCAAAAAAATTAATTTTCTAAAAATATAAAAACAGGGTAACCAAACAATTTTTTGCATTGGATTTCATACTTAAATTAAAAAAGAATGAAATATGCCCTTAATATTATTTTTTCAAGTAAATATATGTTTCTTATTTTCCATAATTCAAATAAGTAATAGCTATTAGCTAGTTCAACTTACAACCTTATGGCTTACCACTCTTTGTGAGTAAATTTTCTTTTATGATGACAAAGTGACCTTTTTCTGTGAACTTTGAATATCTAGAAAAGGGACACAATTGAGTTCCAGCAGACGTAGGAGGTTTTGCTAGGATACAAAGCAACTCCTGGCAATTTTAAAATCCATGCAGGATTTTGATGTAATCAATATTATTAATATCAGAAAACCACCATAGATCCTAATATGTCACGAAATGAAGGTAGGACTGAAATACAAGTCTTCACTACCTAACAAAACTATTAATCTTTAGAATGTTTGATGTCATGGATGCCTCTTGAAATGCACTTATTTCATATTAGTCTCATGAATACATTTCACGGAATCTTTCTTAAGTATATTTTCATTACTAAAATTGGCTAGCAAACAATCATAGGTTTCTTTGGTTATAAGAAAAATAAACTTTTTTCATCTTTTAAAATCATTATGAAAACATCGTTTCAAAATTTTAAATTAGTTTTCACCGTATAGAAAATTGGCCAATGATTGTTAGATCCTCTTATATGCATCATGCCACAAATTGCTCATCCACCATAGGTATATATCCGTCTTTTTTATGAGTCACCCCAGAGGCATCAAATCTTACTCAACCCCACTTTTGTTGGCCCATGACTGCAAACTGACATACATACATACTTGCAATCTAGACTTTGGTTCTTTTCGGTGAACCTTTTGTCAATATTATTTTGCACCTTACAAATTCTTGCTTGGAGTTTAAATCCTTTTCTGAAAGAGAGAGTGCCAATCTATGATCAGATAGGCCCTATGCGACCAATATTGTTCATAGGGTAACATAAGGCACTGCATGGGACCCATCCAATCATGACCATCATGCAATTCATGATGATCGTGCTTGGAGTGTTTGCCCTCCAATCCTAACTAGAGACCATCCCATCTCTTTGGGACTTGACTGTATATTGCCTTGTTGTGTTGGTTTGGTTCAAGTCAACTAGGATAGGGTCTATTAATCCTCATTCGAATGTCTAGAAACCTAATCGGATCATTTGGATTCGGTTAGAGATTAAGATAATATAACCCATACCCAACTGATCGATATATATTACAGTATAGGATTTTATGATCTATAGTATAAATTAGTTGGTTGTCGTTTTTAGGTTTGACTATTATTGTTATCAAAATCTTATGCTGATTTTTTGTTTTGATTTCTTGTTAATTGACAGATCCAAACCATTCCAATTGTGATTTGGGTTGTGTTGGATGGTCTCAATATTAATAAATTTGGTTAGGGTTCCAAATCCATTTCTTTTTTTTTTAATCTTTTATATATGTGGTTGTAGCTAAGTCGACAAGCAAGTAAATTTGTTCCGTTATGGTTGGCACAAAAAAAAAAAATGAATTATTTAAAAATGATAAAAAAATCTAATGGCTATGGTTTAAGGTTGAAAATGATTCATAGAAGGGTTAGATATCTACATATCTCTATTTTTAGGGAATATGAATATAGATATTAAATGAATATCTTCTAAATGGATATAGATAGGAATCGAATATTAATCCTATTTATATTTGCTTGAAATAGATATAAGTTGGACATTATTTATATCTATATTTTTCTACTTTAGTAGAAATATAAGTTTGATATTTTTGGAATATAAATATGATTTCAAGTGGAATTCAATCATGAAAACTCATATAAATGATATGATTATAAAAGAGGGGAATGAAATGTACTATCCTACAATGCATAATAACATATTTCAAAATTGCAGACAATGCATAATAACATATTTATAATCTCAATTGTAGTTATTAAACTTGCACAAAACCTGATTTGGCCAAGGATCTTGATCACTGATTCGACTGGTATTATATTAAATATATTAAAAATTATAAATTATTTAAATAATATATAATATAAAGTATTAAAATTTATACATTAAATATTATTGTTGCTCTTTAATTGAGTCTCATTAAAAAGAATCATAAATTATATATATATTAGGGATCTTGTAAAAAAAAATATAAAAGTATGTTGAAGTTTTTGATATTTTTATGTATTTTAGATAAAAGATTTTTCAAAATATCAAAAGAATAAAATGAAGTTATTCATTTTCATCTTTTATGAAATATTGAATTTTAATGAAAATAATTATTTATTAGTATATAATATATTATAATATATTTTATTGAGCATATCAGATGATGGATTTTTCTTGCCGGATTTACTGGTATATAAGATTTAATTTTTTAACAAAAATAAAAAATTAATAATCTTATAATATGATAAGTATAATAAAATCAAATTATATGACAAAGTATGAAGCCGGCTCCACACATCTTCAGGCAGCTCGGCTGGATTCATTCTTTCTTGATGGTAACTTTATCATGCCTGGCACCTTAGCTATGACCAGTGGCCTTTCATGCATTCATTCTCTTCTCCACCATGTATCTTATCTCATCTCATATGGGGAAGTGTAGCTTGTCACTCAACAAATCTTTAAAAAAAAAAAAAAAATGTTAACACTCCATAATCTTATCTTATTCTCACCTCCATCATTTACTCACCAACTGCTCTTGGATACAAAGCCAAATGGATAGCTATTGACTTTAGGATACATACAAGATATATCAAAAATTTGTCAATCCCAACCGAACTTGACTATTAAATGATCAAAAATCTGAATCCCACTATTTTATTGAATATGTAGCTTAACTTTATCTACAATGGATTGAATCAAATTAAACGGGTCAAATAATTAAGTATTGCTATCTACTGGTGTCATCAACTAATAATATAACTTGGGTCAGCTCACCTGAGCTAAGTGCCTAACTTGATCATTTTTCAGTAGTGGAATTTTGATTTTAAGCCTACACTATGATTTGGAATAGTTTGGATGTACTGCTCTGGGATTTAAATTGTTAGAATAAATTGCATGTTTTTAGATTGAGTCAGGCTACTAATCCTTGTTACATAAATTTGGGTTAATTGCTTTAGCAAATGGAACTGTCTAATTTGTAAGCTAGTTGAAAATTTTCTAACTCAAACTCAACCTAAACTATTGGTTCGGCTGAGCTAGTTTGGATTAATGTAGTCTAATTTGCATGTCTATGTCTAATACTACAACAACTAAACTAGATTAAAAAAATCGTTTTCAAAGGGCAATATTCTCATCTCACCCTTCCAAGATTTGATCAAGTCAAAAATGAGACTAAGCCCTCGTCCCTTTCGCCATGAAATGTCCTTTTACGGCTGCTATCCCTTTTCAGATCAATTTAGACTATGTTAACAATCCACGTGGCACAAGAACTCTCATGGAAGACAAGATTTTATAGAAGTGTGATGCTTTCAATTAACACTAGTTGTAACTCTGCTTATGTCACCATGCTTTTTTTTTTTCCTTTTATTTTTTTTAGTCTACCGGGCTATAAGATTGGGCTAACCAGGTGATGCCAGTGCGTTGTGGAATAGAAAGAGATGGAAAGGTTGTCCTTTCTTTAAGATATTTTATCTCTAGGCAGAGAAGAAGTGCTGTTTGACTAAAACATGGAAAACAAGTGGACAAAGAAAAAATCATCAAAAAAAAAATGAAAAAAATAATTAAAAAGAAAAAAAAAAAAAAAGGAAAGAAATAACTTTCCTAACCAAGCTTAGATCCGATAAAGTTTGATTTGAAATGTTGGAAAAGATTCTCATAAGTACAGAATACAGATTCTTTATTAAAATTGCTAATTCGGATAACGATGTTGATGCTCCAACAAAAAGAAATAAGAGATATAAAAATGACACAATCAAATATACGAATTATTTAAGGCTTATTTCTACGGGCCATGCAAATTTCACTATGAAAAAAATAAATACAAGAGGAGATCAAACACTCTCAACTTTGCATATCAATCTCTCTCTCAATAAGAAGCATAAAAAATCCTTTACAATGCTCTCAAAACCTCCAAGAAAAATCTCCTACCACTCATCAAGATTCTCATACTCGCTTCCTGATCCTCTGCTCATGCCAAACCACTATCTGATGCTCACTGGCCGTCAAGCTCCTTTACAAAGATCCTAAACAGAGTCAAATCGAATCCAAACTCTTGCTATGACTCAAAAAACCCCTTCTGGCCATTCGATTGCTCCTGCACGCACCCATGGCCACTTGATCATGCAAGATCGTGCGTCCATGCATGTTGCGGCCGTCCGATCGCATAAAATAACTCATGATCGTGCGTAGACCGTGTGAAATCACCCTTAGACCATGGCGGTCCATGTCTCGCACG
Source organism: Elaeis guineensis (assembly GCF_000442705.2). Classification (NCBI taxonomy): domain Eukaryota; kingdom Viridiplantae; phylum Streptophyta; class Magnoliopsida; order Arecales; family Arecaceae; genus Elaeis; species Elaeis guineensis. The sequence continues at coordinate 87,449,910 of NC_026001.2, read as the reverse complement.
TGGACTGCGATTTCTCCAGTGGACCACACTATTGTCCCTACATCCAGCATGTTGTGGGCCACATGTTGCAGGCCATGTGCCATGCGAGCCGAGCGCCTTCAGGCTTGGGCCCCCGCAGGCCTAGCCTGCCGGCTTGCGTCTGCGGGTTTGGTCTACTGAGCTTTTCCATCTTGGGCTTCTCTACGGTGAGTCGAATTTGAGGTGTCAAAATCCAACAATCTCCATCTTGACTCGATATTTGGCTTCCACATAATTTTCAGAGCTTCTAGATTATCTCACTCTCATATCTTAAGGCAAATGTTTGGCTGCTCATAGATGGGCAAACATAAGAGTCTAGCCAAGCTGTTTGATATCATCTTCATCATATACTATGATCTGTCTGACCTAAGATCTGCTCAGGATAGTCTCCTGCGGTAATAGGAACTTCACCCTGTGGCATTGCTTGTCATCCTCCTAAGTCTCCCATCTCATATTCAATCCACCTATATCTGAAGCTCTACCTCACTCTAAACTCCCATTGGCTCCTGAAGTTCCACCTCGCGCTGAGTTTCCTGTCAAGAGGTAATGTCTTCTATACCTCTTCCCCTTCAATATAATCCTACTATTATACAAAACCTTCAGGATTCCATCATCAGCTTTCCATATATAACTATTCGAATCCAGTGTGCTTAGTAAAATTAGATTACTCCTGAAATTGGATACATATCGGATCTCGTCCAAGTTCTTTACTGTTTCATCATGAGTCGGTAAGTTGACAGTCTCAATGCTCTTGATTGTACAACTCGATCCATCCGACAAATAAATAGTACCCTCATTGCTTTCTAAGGAGTCAAATAGCTCATCTCTACAACAAACATGATGCAAATATGTCGAATTTAAAATCCACTGTAGGAAGAAATAGATACCTCATTTGATACTAGAAGAATATCATCACTTTCTTCTATATCGCTACTTTGGATCGCCACTACAGTAGCCTTCATCCGATCTCTGAGCTATAGGCAATCACTGATACGACATCCCAACTCATCACACTTATAACATCTGATCTTACTATAGTCCCTTGACTTGGACCTAAACCGTCCATCTTGCGAGCTTCTGTCCCTTTGTACGCTGCCACCACCATCTTCAGTCACCACCAAAGTTGAGTCACCATTTGAATTCGAAGCTTAATTCTCCTGCCTGAGAATCTTATTCTGGAGAAGTGCAGAAGTGATCTCATCCATCTTGATAGTGCTCTTCTCTATAAGAAGAGCAGTTATCAAGGACTCAAAAGAAGAAAAAAATGACGAAAGTAAGACCAACATCCTAGACTTCTCCTCAACTTTTTTACCAATGCTGAGAAAATCAGTGAGGATTTTCTGAAAGTTATTGAGATACTCCTGCATGCTCTACACCTTACTCATCCGTAGCTGACAGAACTACTTTCAAAGGAAGAGAGCATTGGTGAGTGACTTCACCATGATATCTCCTCGAGCTTCGTCCACATCGCTATCGGAGAAGTCTCACTAAGTATATAGATCACCACATCATCTGTCAAGTACAAACGGATCGTACTCACCACCTGCATCTGAAGCTGCTTCCAACTCTTCTTCTTCATAGTAGTCAGCTTCTCTTTGTATAAGAAAGCATTTATCAATCCTTGTTGGATGAGCACATCCTTCACCCTTGCTTGCCATAGGAAAAAATTACTCTTCCTATTATACCGGTTGATCTACACTTGATTGAGCCTGTCTTCCTCATCTTCTTCAATCTCGATCAACACTGCCACAACCTGAACAACCTCATGCTCTAATACCACTTATTGGGAAGGATCTCTCATGAGTGTGAAATATGGATCCCCCATCTAAGATCACTAACCTAAATGATGAAGTCAATATCAAAATATGAAGGAAGAAGAGATATAAAAAGAATATAATCAAATATGTGGATCAGTCCAAGGCTTAGCTCTACGGGATATGCAAGCTTAACTATGAAAAAAATAAATACGAAAGGAGATCAAATACTCTCAACCCTGTATATCAATCTCTTTCTCAACAAGAAGAGCAAAAAATCCTTTACAATGCTCTCAAAACCCCCAAAGAAAATCTTTTGCTACTCACCAAGATCCTCAGGCTCACTTCCTGATCCTTGCTCATGCCAAGCTGCTACTTGATGCTCACTAGCTGTCAAGCCCCTTTAAAGGCCCTAAACAGAGTCAAATCAAATCCAGACTCCTGCTAGGACACAAAAACTCCTTGTAGCCATCTGATCGCTCCCGCATGCATCCGTGGCCATTTGATCATGCAAGATCACACGTCCGCATGTGTCGCAACCGTTCGATCGCACAAAATAACCAATGATCGCCCCTAGACCGCATAAAATCGCTCCTAGACTGTGCCAGTCCATGCTTCGCGTGTGGACCGCAATTTCTCCTATGGACCATGCGGTGGTCTGCGCATCCCACGTGTGCTGGGCAGCGCATGCTGTGGGCCGCATGCGCCTGTAGGCCGCTCACTTATAGGCTTGGGCACCCGTAGGATGAGCCTGCACGCCTGCATCGTGGGCCTGGTTTGCTGGACTTCTCTACTGTGGGTCGAATTCGAGATGCCAAAATCTAATATAAAATTATTTTGAGCTTAAAACTTGAGATCAAGCTTAATTTATTTATCATTATTTTAAGCTTGATACGAGCTTAATTTTGAACAGAGCCAAATATGAGCCTAATTGATTAGCTTGAAAATCATAAATCTAGGTAGAAATCAATTCAAGCTTTGTCCAAATCTTGATTAGTATGCAATAGAAATAAATATTCAAGCTGCTTAAATGATCCTAATATCATGGATCATTGGATCTCATTACATATAATTAATATGTGTGTGTGTGTGTAGGGAGAGAGAGAGATGGAGGTGAGATACTTACAAGGGTATTTAGCTCCAAATGCTTACTAGTCAAAAATAATGAAGGACCTTTTATATAAAATCAGCAATTTTTTATCATATTTGTGATATTTAAATAGGCTAGAAACCAAAGCATGCATATTTTATAATTTTATACATACATTATATATATAAAAATAGACCATTTTAATGGTATGAGATCATGTACTTTTCAATTTGATCTATAGTCTAGGAACATTCAAATTAGTTGAAATCTATAAATAAGTATATATGCATATATGTTTTCTGAGTAAATATTAGACAATTATGTGAATACAAAAAAAATGAAGAGTTGGGATACTTGACTAACAAAAATAATCTTTTAATCCATGTATCTTTTAAACTATATAGTTATTGTTACCATTGATATTATTGTTTTTAAGTTATTAGCTACCAATGTTGGCACATAGAATAATAGTTTTCAAGCAATAACTAATATCTCCACCTCTCAACATCAGCTGATATGTCCAAGATTCCAAACAATTTTGCCGACATCACCTAATATCAATTTTCTGGTGATTGTGGCCAGTCATGACCGTAGGAGATCTAATTTGAATTGGTCTTGGATGTATGGTTAGTGTCTAGATGCAACTCATCATTACTTGGTAGGTCAGGATGGAGTCTTAACTTCTTTAAATTAGATTCTGAACTAGTTTTCTATGCAAGTTAAAGCAGACTTGCTAAAGATCTAGCTTTGACTTGTACTGAACTGATATGTTAGGCCACCTTTAGGGCTGCGAAGATTGCAAAAATTGCAAAGATTGGATTCAATTCTTTTTAGCCATATCTTAGTGCCTACAATAATTTTAGAAGTCAAATTGAGTTCATTCAGTCATTTCCAAAAAAAAAAAAGAAGAGTTCATTTAGGTTCAATCAGGTTGTATTTAATTTCATACAACTCATAATAAAGTAGTCATATGGCAAAGTCATAATTTATGATCTATGTATGATCCATGGATTTAAATTTTGTAAATGGATTCAATCTAAATTAAGTATAGCTCAGGTCCAATATAGATCAACTTGAGTTGCTTACACCCGAGGGTAGCTTGGAGGATCAAGATTTTAAATAATGGTGCTATACAAAGTATTATAGGAAAACACATAATAATAATAAAAAAAAAATTCTACACCTTTGGCTATCATTTTAGTCCTTTTTTTTCTTTTCCAAAATTTTCTTCTTTTTTTCCACACCTCTCTGATATATTTTCTATGCCCTCCCCATTCCCATTCTTCTCTATTTCTCTTCTCTTTCTCTTTTATCACACTTTTGTCCTCCCCTTCCGATGCTAATGGATAACAATTTTATTTTTAAGGTATTGTCATCATCTCTTTATCTCTATTTTTTTTTCATCTCAAGCTCTTTAAGATTTTCTTCAAAAGCTATCCATTTTATTCATAGATCAAAGTTCTTTAATCTTTATAAAAGATTGCTATATTAAATTTTTGCTTTTGCTAGAAATTTATGATCAAAATCTATTTTGTAGATCGAAAAATTTATTTATTTTTTTTGTATCTCTAGATTTGTTTTCCTCTTAAGATCTCCAATTCAACAACTTGTCATGGAGTTCTATCCAATTCTTTGAAAATCTAGTTTATACTTTTTGTTAAATCTTTTGAGTTATTAATTTGATCTATTTTCTCTCATGGGGATTCTTTTGAGTTATATTTTTATTTTTTTTACAATAATCAAGAAAATGATGCTTGCTTTACATGAACTTTCTTCTATTCTTATAACATATATCTACCATAATAATATATATTTAGCAATATAATAATTCATGATAATATTTTAATAGTATTTTTTTAAAATAAAATGTTAGTTTTTAAATTTAATTTTTTAATTAGATTTTTACTGTGCTATCCAAAAGGTAATATCTTTCATCCAATAAAATGTAAATAAAAAAGTAACTCCACCATAATAATTATTTTATTTTGAAAATGTAAATGCTATAATTTTGGGACAAATAATGACTATTACATATGAATAACAAGTTCTATGAGGCCCATTATAATTGGATATATAATAATTAAAAATCTATTTAGATATTTTTATAGAATTAATCTAAGAATCCTGCATAATTCATAAATTGAATGGCTCATTTGTATGTAACTCTATCATTCAAAGAGTTTTTGACATAAATTTTATGAAAAAAACAGATTATTTTTTGTGAAAAAATTATACATTTTTTTCTAGCCCAAAGATTGGATTTGGGCTCGAATTTAGATCAATCCTTAAAGGATGTAAGTTAAATGGACCAATAAATCTGGCTCCTACGGAATTTTGAGCTTAATATCATGGATGGAGGAAGGGAAGAATGTCCAATATTCTTAAGATTTTTGGAGGACTGATAATAAAAAAGAAAGTTTGCCTTTCTTTTTGCAGGCAAACGTAATAAAAAATAATAAACTAATTACCCTTTTTGTGCGGAGCCTATGCGGGGATAGGCTTGTTTGGGGCATTTTTGTCCTTTTCTTTCCTTTTTCTTTTGGGGGATTCCACCCGCCGCGCACCCACATCCACACCCCCACCCCCCACCCCTTTCCGCAGCCTTGTATCTCGCCGTTCTCCTCTCCTTCCGATTTTGGCCGGATAAAAATCGAGTTTTGAGGTACTTTTTTTCGTCTCCTTATCCCTAGTTTTCTGCCTCAATTTTCTTCGGGATTTGTTCAAAATCTATCCGTTTTACATGCACATCGAATCAGTCTAATGTTCCAAGCGAACTTTTATATCAAATTACCGCTTTTGGTAGGAATCTACGAATTCGAGTTCAAAAATTCGATTTTTCTGTATCTCTATGTTTTTCTTTTCTTTTTTTCCACTGGAGATCTCCGATTCGGCAGCGTGCCACGGAATTCTATGCGATATTCTTTGAAGGTCTGTTTTTTGCATGGTTATTTTCTTTCAACCTTTTGGATTAGTTGAATATATCTGCTTGTTTTTTCTTCTAATAAAATTTCGAACTTTGGTTTCTTTTGGAGTTTGATCCTTTTTGTTCTTTCACCAATCGAGCAGATCGAATGAAGTTTCTCTTGTTGATGTTTAGATTTTGGTAATTCTGATGTTCTGCTTGATTTGTTAGTTCGGGATTAGGAAGAAGAGGGGAGATTTTTTGTATCCTTTTAGCGGCTATAAGCTTCCACGATCTTCTGTTTTATTGCTATATTTATATATTTATTTACTATTTTGCTTTGATCTGTTGAATGAAATTGAAAGAAAAAACATTCCTCATTCTCTTCCTGACTTTGAGTTTTTTTGTCATTTCACTGTGATAGGTAATTTTTTAATGAAAGATCTATGAGCTTCATAAGATATTTTTGAAATTTGTACGCAACTTTATATTCGTGCAATGGTGAATCCTTTAATTTGTTTTGTATAAAATGATACGTTTTCTACATGTGACTATTAGGGCATAACTGGAAATCTTATGTGGTGATTTTTTTTTTTTTTTTTTTTTAATCTGCATGAATAGATCATGGATTATATTTCCTAGTGTTGGACTGATTTGAAATCCATCCAATGTTAGATCTGTTTCACCCTCGCCTCTTTTGATGTTAATCGAGGATTCCAATATAACATTTTATTGAACGTTTGAAATTGAAATTGATGCTTTTGATCAACCTTCTTTTAATGAGATTATTTCCTTTTATCCTTTTGTTGGTATAACACTGGATCTGTAAGTATGCCGATGATCATTCACTTTCTTTATGTTGTTTTCCCTTTTTATGTACTTAATTTGAATGAGTTGTAGCCTTCCATTTGTTGCTGATCACTGTTATAGGATTTGGTATCTGGTGTCATATATCAATAACAATTTCACTCCACTTCATGTGATAAGGGATTATGCAAATTTCACTCTATTTCACATTATTGATAAACTGTAGTAGCCGATGTGCATTGAAATAATTTTCTGAAAGTTGGTTGTTGAAATTTGATAAATCCATTACATCATCCTTTACTTTGTTCAAGTTGAAGCCATTAGCAAGCCATACTCCAAATGTATCTCTTGTACAAATTTATAACTGCATTTTTTCCAACATTAGAGTAACCATGAAAATTGCAGTTATATATATGTGTTATGTATATACTGAATTTGATCTCTAAATATCATTTTAGTTGTCTGATATAAATTGTCAGTGAAAGAGTTTTAGAAATTTCCAAGGCTGTAAGTATGAACCATTTTGAGTAAAGTAGTTATTATATGTATATTGTGTCCATTTGGAATTTTGGATGGTACAAAATGAAAAATATGAACATCCATCTAGTATTGTATATCTACCTAATATGTTCTAGAAAAGCAAAAGCATATAGAAGTTGTGAGTTTCTTTTTCTTTGTAGATTTTTTTTCATTGCTCATTAATGGTGATAAGGGAGAATCTGCTATTATGTAGCACTTATACAGCAGCGGTCATACTTATAAAGGTGGCTAATGTGGAAATTGCTTGAAAATAAATTCGGCTATCTTATATCTACCTAATATGTTCTAGAAAAGGAAAAGCATATAGAAATCGTGAGTTTCTTTCTCTTTGTAGATTTTTTTTTTCATTGCTCATTAATGGTGATAGGGGAGAATCTAGCAGCAGGGATACTTATAAAGATGGCTACTGTATAACTTGCTTGAAAATAAATTCAGCTTTTCATTGAACATGTTGATAAGATATTTATCTCTTGAAGTGGTTATTGCAGGAAGTATCTGTGTAAATGTTAAGCATTTGAAACTCTTGAATTCCAGAATATTAGAAAGCCATTGAGTTACTTTAGATGTGCACAGAATTATTTCCTTTTATATTTACTCTCAAGCCTGGGCAAAACACCAATGAATTTTTTTTATTAAGATAATGACAAGAACACCCAGCAATACTCAAGCAGGAACTAGGCCTGTTCATGGTTTATGTGAGGATGCAAGATTCTAGATATTGATACCTAACTCCTTGATAAGAACATGCATCTATTTTTTGAGTCTTCAGTTAGTTTCCTTGGTCCAATCTCCAAGGCAGAACCTCATATTCTGATTATTTGAATGGCTCTTTCTTGTTCAAAAGTATCCAAACATAAAGTTTGAACAAGATACACACTAGCAGATGGCCAGTCTTACTCACTGGTTTTGGAAATATCATATTTCAATCTTTGTATGATGGTCAAATTTTTGTTTCATCCAGTCTGGAATCATTTTCTTTTATCCCCCAAAAAAAAAATGAATGTGAAATTTCCTTTAGTGCATCATTTGATAATCAGATTATTGAAGATACAAATTTCTGAAATTAACTTTTCTAAGGAAATTATGGTATGCTGTACCAGATATATGTTAATTAATTGCAAGACCATTAGTTACTACTGGTAAGCTAAACAATCATGAGCATTTAAAATCTTCAAGAAATTAAAAAATGCTGACAGCGAATGTATGCCACTAAGTTTTCATTTTGATAGTCTGCCTAATCTGCTTTTTTTTTTTTGTGTGTGTGTGTACATATATTTTCCTTGTTACAGTTGATTCAGCTATTAGAAAATGGACGCTACTGGGGGCTAAGTAAATTCAAAATTCTATGGCCTTTGGTACTCTCTCCCTCCTCTCCCCCCCCCCCCCCCCCCCCCCCCCCTTCTCCTTCTGCATGTGTTTGTGTGTGTATACTTTGTTTTCAAAGATACTATGGGAGATGTTGATTCTTCTTCTTTTTTTTTTTTTTTTGGGTTCTCCTCATATTGTGTAGATTTTGGGGTGATGTTTGGGGGAGAGAAACATTTCAACGACAACAACAACAAAAAAAATCAGGTGCTTAGTTCCTGCAGATCAATTGGGAAAATCTATTCTCAGAGCTGCCTCTCTGGAATGGCATTTAACACAGTGCGGGCAATTTCCAAAGCATCGTTGACATTCACCTCCCGAGTGTTGCCATCCTTCAGGCCTTTATCTCTTAAAATCCCTATAAGTGATGGATATCACGAAGCCCTGTGTTTGAGTTACTGTCATTTATAATATACCCAACAATTTGTATTGTCATTTCTGGCAGTCGAAGAGAAACATTTGGTTGGGACACAAGGGATTTGCTCGTATATTGCAGATTCTTTTAACAGGGAAGTTTGACAATGCCTGACTTTGGTGTCAGAAAACGGTTTGCTGAGTCAGAGAAGTGTCTCAGCATTGCAACACAAAATAGTTTTGCAGCTTGTTTGAAGGTTTCCACTGGGCTTACCGTGCAAGCACCATGGGATATGTACTGCCCTTTATTACCTGGGTTACCTGATGATGTGGCAAAATATTGTCTTGCGCTTGTTCCCCGGGTTACTTCCCTGTCATGGGTGCTGTCTGCAAGAGATGGAGGTCGTTTATCCAAAGCAAGGAGTTCATAACTGTAAGGAAGGAAGCAGGCAAGCTTGAGGAATGGCTATATATCTTAACTGGTGATGCAGAAGGCAAGGGGAGTCATTGGGAGGTCTTAGGTTGCTTTCGAGAAAAACACCAGGTGTTGCCACCAATGCCTGGTCATGTAAAAGCTGGTTTTGGAGTTGCTGTTCTTGATGGCAAGCTTTTGGTAATAGCTGGATATTCGGTCAGTGCTGGGGCAGTGTGTGTTTCAGATGATGTCTACCAATATGATTCTCGGCTTAACGGGTTTGTAACATATTGCTCTTTTTCTTTTCCTTTCTTTTTTGAGGCATTCTTTTCTCATTATTGGCTAGGAGTGGTGCTGAATTTGAGAATTCTATGTAAAGGTATCTTCAGGTATCAGGCATATGTTCTTATTTATGGTTTGGCATTTGTGTTAGATGAGCAATATGCCTCTGTATGTGCTCTTTGAAATGAGGGGTGTTTTAGCTAAATTATATTAAGTTTATTAGTAGTTGTTGAAGGCTGGTATCTTTCCAGTGAATTAACTGCATAGCCTGTTATTGTTTCTAACTCTTACAAATTTTCATATTCATAATGTTTGTTGTTGTAAGTAGTATTTATTGTTGTTAATAAGTTCATTTCCAAGGCACTGATAATCTGTATCAACATTATTCTAATCATCTAATGTTGGCTAGAAGTTGTGTTTTATCATTAACTTTTTTAGCCTTTTTGAGCTTCTTGCCATGACTTATGATTTTCATTTGCTTGTATTGTCGAAAGGTGCACTGTTAGCTAAGCAGTTTCTTTGTTTTTCACTTTGGCACGACTTCTGTAGAATTTGAAAGAAATTTTATCCAAACTTAATTGTTGCCAAAACAGGAAGCATATCCAGAAGTGCATAGTCCATGAAAGATATCTATCTTTGCTTTTCTTTAAAGGGAAAACAAGGAGGTTTTTTGAGGGTGAAAATTTAGAATGTCAAATTTGTGGGATTTCTTTTCTGAGCTGAACATGAAACTAATCCACACCCACGTGAGACCCAGACATGGGATGGAACTTGACAAAATTCCTTTATTCAGATTGAGGGGAAAAAGGAATCTGTCTTCAAACAACCAGCATCAATCCGTACATTGTTCTAAAAAGTGATTTGTATCTTCTGGTTGTAAAGAATTCGTGTCAAATTCTATTTAACTTGGATGTTACATGATACAGAATAGACTGTTAGCTTAAAAGTAAGCTAATAAAATCACTCCCTTCTATACATAATATTTAAGCATTCATAAACTACATGAAAGCATCACATGTATTGCATATGTCCAATGGTTGTGTGGTGTATTCAAAGTATTTAGTAGTGTAGCCTTTTACTTATAGTTTTAAGATTTTATATGTTTTCACTGATCTAGGTACATAAAGGGACCCTCCTGATATAACCATCAAATGTTGTGAAAATGAAACTCCATTCTGCCTTGATTTTGTAAAATTTTAAATCATTATCTTCCTCCCATTGGCACCAAAGCTGGGGGCAGTGGCAATCCCATGATATTTTAGCCTCCAGATATATCCTCCACATCAATCTACATTGGATTGTTAGAAACTTCTCCAGTCACACCAGCTGATGCTGGGGCCTGGTTCCCTGCTTCAGCACCCATTTAGCCACTCAGTTGCCTACCTATAGATGTGAGAAATTTGTTTCTCCTTCCAAACTCAAGCAGTGGCTTGACATCCATGAGATCATCAATTGTTGCAACTCTTGCTCCACTGTGTCCAGGAAAAAAATTAAAAAAATCAGTTTTTGCATAATCGTCACATTGTATGATTTTTAGTATATGATGTAAATGTCAGTAATAATAATCAGATATGATTTGTTACAAATGACTGAGGGTTCTATCTTTTGCTGTACTGAATGAAAGGGTACTTTGAGGATTACCTCATGATCGGCAAATCATCCCACCAGTATGGTGTTGCCACTATCACACCCCTCACTATTGATCTCGAAAGCTAGTGTTATTTGGCCACCCTATGTGTGTGCTCTTTGATGTGGGATTTCTAGGGTTTGAGGCTGATCAGGGGTTGGGTTGGTAAAGTGGTAACACATGGTATGTATCTTCCTTTTTTCTTTATATATATGTACAGAGGGTATTCGTCTGGTTAGAGAACAGCTAATTCCATATTCAAATCATGTTTTGCTCACCAATATTATGAGGCATTAGCCTTTTTTTTAAGATGTAACTGAATGCTTATAACAAGCCAATAAGTAGTAATTGATGCACTGGCATAATTGCTCTTACCTATTTTTAATCTTGTGAATTACTATTTTGCGAATCTCAGTTAGGTATATTGCATTTGAGCTTTCAGCCCATGTCTTGCACCTCAATTGCAACATTGTGGGATTATACTTCACTTTCCATTTACTCTGGTACTTGCAAAAAATGATGCTTTTCTTTCTACTGGAGATTTATGCCGCATAAATATTAATACTTTTTGCTTGTAGATGGAGCATGCTGGCCAAGATGAATGTTGCTCGCTATGACTTTGCGTGTGCCGAGGTCAATGGTTTAATATATGCTGTAGGGGGCTATGGATCTGAGGGTGAGAGCTTATCAAGTACTGAAGTTTATCACCCTGACAAAAATGAGTGGACCTTGATCGAAAGCCTTCGCCGCCCGAGGTGGGGCTGCTTTGCCTGCAGCTTCGAAGGCAAGCTCTATGTCATGGGTGGACGGTCAAGCTTCACAATAGGCAACTCAAGGTTTGTGGATGTGTACAACCCTGAACGCCACTCTTGGTTTGAGATGAAGAATGGGTGTGTGATGGTCACTGCACATGCTGTGCTTGGCAAGAAACTATTCTGTATGGAGTGGAAGAACCAGCGGAAGCTGGCAATATTTAATCCAGTTGACAATTCATGGCAAAAGATCCCTGTGCCACTCACTGGGAGTTCAAGCACAGAGTTTCGCTTTGGGATACTCGATGGCAAACTGTTGCTTTTTGCACTGAAGGAAGAGCCTGGCTACCAGACACTGCTGTATGATCCGGATGCTCCAGTGGGATCCGAGTGGCGAACATCTTTACTTAAGCCTTCTGGTTTGTGTTTGTGCAGTGTGACAATTAAAGCTTGAAGTCTTGAAGGTTCAATGGATTGCTTAGCTGTTGCTATTTAGTGTGCTGCTGCTTAAGACGAGGTTAGATGTTGCTTTTCTATTTAGATTGCAAATGAGACTACACTAGTTTACCTTTGTTTTGTGGGATGTATGAACAGGTAACTTGGTTTCAACTCCATTTAAGTTATGATTCTCTTGGTGTGATCATATAATGGCTGCAGTCATTTTAATGTATCGGCTCTCTTAAGCTCTATGTTGCTTGTTGTGTTATCCTTTAATGAATGCTAGTATTCATTGTGATATAAGAAACGCTATTTGTGTTTGATGCAATATATTGGAGCAGGTCACAGGGAAAGCTGAACAGGTGGTCTGTGGCTGAAGGGAAGCTTTACTTGTGATCATATAGTTGCTGCAATCTATTTGTATATAATATACTGTATATTGGCTCTCTTAAGTTTTCTTTTGCTTATTGTCCTTGGATGAGTGCTAGTATTCGGCGTAATAAGTTGGAAACGATATCTGTGTCGGATACGATATATTGGAACAGGTGTTCTGTGGTTGAATGGAAGCTATACTTCTGGAGCAGCAGTCTGATGGCTCATCACTACACCATTTTGAAACTCAAATGGAGACTCAATTTTTTTAGCCTAAACAATAATTGGATGTCATTTGAATTAAAGTTTAAATCCAAAAATTCAAATCCTATTATCTAAATCATAACCATCAATCCTTTTCTCAACTATCTAAAGGTCGCAGGCTACATGAATTCTCTTTGACCAGGCATTCCTGTATGATCATGGACATTTTGCTGCAACAAAGAAAAACTAGGCAAAAGTAAGTAAGGTATCTCAAACTAAGATTCATTGTATCCAATTTCTGATATGGTTCTTATGGAAAATCAGGCGACTTCGAACAGTCCATAATGTACTGTAGGAAAAAAATAAATATCGACAAGTCATAGTGGACTCACTATTTTGTATAGATGCCAATCAAATTATAGCCCATATTTCCTACCATACGCGATATTGCTACTGACATGACATGATAATTTGCTAAAAAATTATTGAATTTTCTGAATCTTCCAACAATTTTGATTCATTTTTCCTAAATGATGTTTATTAGTGGTTGGCAATACTTTTTCAAGGTCATGCAATTCATTTGTTCAGTTCTGACTCAAAATAATCAGATCTCTGTAAGAAAGTTAGAGCTAGAACATACTCAAAAAAAGCAAACACATTTTCTTGCAGATCCTTGAAACAAGATTTCTTAGTCATGTTTGAAGTCATATTCTAATCAGACCCAAGTATATCAGATGGGCTCCAACCAACATGAACATGTAGAATCTTATGCAAACACTTATCCAAATGATGCAAATATAGAACTTTTTTTACCAAATGATGCAAGTTCGAACTTATTTATCAAAATAATGTAAAAATTAAAAGTATTATTTGAAATGATATTTTTTCTCTAAAAAAATACTATTTCAAATGGCGCTTTCTGCCCAGTCAGCTCACCTCTTCACAGCCTATATGGAACCCAAAAAATGAACCAAAAATAAAAAATTTTAAAGTACCATTTTAAATGGCATTTTTGAAAACGCCATTCTAAATGGTGCTTTTAGGTGTGTGCCGGCCTATACTCAATTCGCCACGCCCTTTTTTGCCCAATTAGTCAAATTTTGACTTCAAAAAAATTTAAAATTTCTCCAAATGATTTGAAATCTTCCCTTTAAGAACAGAATGGTGAGAGGTGGAGGAAATATGATAAGTTTCAAAGATATTTGGAGATGCTTGGTGAATATAGGGTAAAATAATCATAAAAATTTAGTAGATATTTTTTTTGTTGGAGTATGTCCCCTCAACTGACACCTTAACGTGATATATTTTTTCTATACATATTATTTCAAAAAATATAATTAAATTACTCGATATATTATTATTATTATTTATATTTAATTTATATGATCCTTTTAGGGTGATATTTCCTCCTCCTACTTTTCGAGACACCTGAAAATCTGTATCCATATCCAAAAATTCGATAGCATCCTATACTTGAAATTAACAAGCAAGATATCTAAACTAATATCCAATAGAAACAACAATTAATAATATATATATAATAAAAATATCAAGTTTATAAAAATGGATCCCACATTACTACAAGTCTAAAAGATACTAAGTATCACAAGGGCATCGTGGTGCCTGTGGTCACTTAGATCTTTTCAAAATGGTCCTCAACGATTGCTCCTGCTCTTATATCACCTATGATGGCCCCTCTCCTATATCAATGGATGTCTTATGATCATGTATATGAGGAATAACAGGTGCTACCAGAGCATCTGCGAGCTAAGTAACCCCCTTATCTGGAATAGTTCATAACTGCTCAGACCACTTAGATGAAGACTCATGATGCGAACTGAGATCCGGTGTTGCCATTTGGAGCACGTAGGAAGATGAAGACCCTGGCATCTATGGATCATAAGGTGGTGGCATATGTGAAGCATACGGTGATGATATCTGTGGAATATATGGCGATGGCATATCTGTAACATATGGTGATGATGCATATCTCATATTTGGCGCATCGAAAGGTCCATGCCAAGGCATGGTAATATGCTCATAGCTAATCACCATCAATATCCCTAAATATGCTTTCTCCCTCTCCCATAGTATTTAGATCCACTCATCTTCATCAGTCATAGATAGAGCATGATGAGTATCCAACATAAGATCTGAAAAACATTCAGTCGACATTATAAAAAAAAATTAGTAATATATTATAGAATATAAAATAAAGATATAACAGAACCATATAAAATATTTTATATTAGAGATAGGCTTATCATCATCTGTACCGTCTCTCTCTGTCCCTGGTCTCCGAGCTTTAAATAATTTACTTTCCAACCACTAGACGAGTAATCTGTCGATACACTCTATGTACTCTCGATCATATGGAATGCCTGCAAGAATTGGCTCACTAGAAATAATAAAATATCGGTGATTGTACCATCTGTCAATATAGGTGGTATATGTAATATCCCAAATAACGTTAGACCTGTCTCGTCGGTTTATACCATGAAAAGCAAGTCCTGTGTTGCACATCTATGGTATCGATTGATGTAGGCCAAACTACCTGAGTATACTATCTGAAAAATACCACTGCACGACATCAAAGCAAATAAGAGACACCCGTGCCATCCAAATATTCTGCCCATCAGTGCACATGTGTGGCAAACATACTATAATATCCGATGTGTAAGGCTCCCAGATGAACTGATAAAAAAATAAATATATCTCCATTAATAATTATAAGTTGAATATTACTTCAACATTTTTTGAAATTATAGTCATAAATGTAAAATAAGTTCTCCATCTTTCAGTATCATCTAAGAAGTCTAATGGATCTCTATAAGCACATACAACATGAATGGACACATCCTTCACACGAAACAGAACATTCCACCTATAGATGTTGTTATTATAATTTGACTGTAACCAATTATAAAAATAAAAATATAATGCTTATAATATGAACTTCTTTTACCTAAATCCCCACGATGCATCTAAGACGAATGGCATATCATTGTCCATCCCTATCAGTCCCATCTCTAAAAACTGCTGTCTCTTTGGATGGAAAATAAAAAACCTCTCTCATGCCCATATCTAAAAATATCCATAGATAAATTATAAAACTAAATTATATAAATAAATATATAAACTTGAAAAAAATGTGTATCTGTAATAAAACTAAGTAAGAACCGATGTCTCATTGTGTACGCTTGGTGGCTCTACGCAAAGTCTGATACAAAAATGCCAAGACCACACTCCCCCAACTCATGTAGGCCAACTGATGAAGATCCTTTAACAAAGGTAAATACATCAACTACACTAGATTCGATAAACTATCAGGTATAAGAGATTCTCCAAGCATACACCAAATTTGGCCACGAGTGTATTGCTGAACCATCTCATCGGGAGCATCATCCGATAACTGAAAGTCCGTATAATAATCTGATAGCCATTTGAGCCTAAGTCTACTCCCCTCAAAAGCTTCAATCAGAGGTGCAACCCCTAATAAGCGCTCGCAAAATAATTGCCACTGCAGTATCGTAAATGCAGGATCATGACCAATAACTGGCAAACCATCGACGCATAAACCAGTCAGAATGCTGACATCTTATAATGTGATGGCAGTCTCCTCAAAAGATAAATAAAATGTATTAGGAGTAATTTGGAATAGATCGGTGATGTATGAATACTTAAGCCTATTATGACCCATTGGGTCCATATTAGCACCTCTCAAGCAACTTAATTGTTGTGGTTTGCTCAATCCATGATCGAGCAAGTGTCATCCCGACCTCAGGTTGGAGGCTATTCTCTTCGACCTCTCGTCTACATATTCTCGATCCAACTTCTGATCTAAAAGAGCTAATCAGAGCACATCTTAAGCGATGCAGTTGTATGATTGATTATGACTCGTCTGATCTCTAGTCGGTATGTACCTCATTCGATCCCTAGTCGGTTAGTTTTTGGTCCGACCTCTAGTTGGATAGTTCTTTATTCGAATCTTGGATGGAAAAAATTTGGTCAACCCTTGGTCGAAGAATCAACTGATCGATCTCTAGTCATATCCAATCCCTACTCGACTTGCATATCAGAGCAATCTCTAATCAGCATAATAACTGCAAGTCAGCTAGTCTTCCAGATCGATCCATCTAACTGAGCCTTGATCGAAAAGCTATCAATCTCAACTTCTAGTCAGCACACCACACTCTCTGATCTTTCTTTGAAAGCAGATCGACCAAGCTCAGGTTCAAAAGACAGGCACTAACTGGCCACAGCTGTCAATCCTATCTGGGTGCAATTGCTTGATCTGAAGAATTTTATCGGTACAACAGTCTAATCTGGAGAATCACAACCAAATAATTACATCAGATTCGGCCAACTTGCCTTTTAAAAATGGTTACACAGCCATCTCCTCTATAAATACTCAAACCTCGAGGATCCAGATAAGTAATCCATCTCATAGAGCTAAAAACTCAGTTTTTCTATTTGTGCATTCTGACTTGAGCATCGGAGGGTCCTCGCTGGAGCACAATCTTTCGGTCTGAACTTTTTTGCAGGTGCTCTAATGCTGTGTTTCCTTATCTTCTAATATCAACCAAAAACAAACCATAACAGATAGAGGAAGGACCGAATCTCTAATCTTATAAAAGAAGCAGACAAGTTAAAAGCTCCTGATGATGGCTCCATGCAGGACTTCCCTCTCGATGAACCAATGTCTCCACCTCTCGATAGGTGCAGAATGAAGTAAATCATTCTGCCCCTATACCTTCGGCAATGGTGGAAGTTCCTGCATCGGTATAGCAACCCGCAATGATGACCGCACCTGCTTTTTTAGCAGGTACAATAACTTATGACTATCATTCAGACAGCGATCCAACCTCCACCGGCACCATAATCGATGAATCAAACTCCAATCCTTTCAGTCCAGCAACTGGCGGCAGATCGGACCCAAGAACCAAGGAGATGGTGATCTCCGAGTCCTCAGTTGGGGTATGATTCAATCCCCAACCGACGATCTCCTCCGTGCACTAAAGCACATACCAATCGAAATATGGAAGTCAAGTGAAGACTTCGAGAAATGTATCAGAAGATCCAGCAAATTTGCAACAATCCATCAGCACCATCTGACGGGTTCAATTTCGAACCATATTTTATGGTGAGTATTCTTCAGGAACCTATCCCACCAAACTTTAAGGTTCCTCAATTGGAGAGCTATGATGGGAACATAAACCCTGTCGATCATGTCAATTGCTTCCAAGCAGTCATGCTTCTTCAGGATGCTTCTGGCACTATCCTGTGTCCGGCCTTCCTCTCTACTTTGAAAGGGATAGCCGGACATTGGTATTCTAGTCTGAAGCTGATTTTTATTCACTCTTTTTTATAGTTGAGCCAAGTCTTTGCTGTCCATTTCATCACCAGTTGGCGACAATAGAAGTACTAGGACGATCTCCAAACCATCAAACAAAAAGAGGGCGAGTCCATTCGATCTTACATAGCTCGATTCAATAGAGCTATGTTGGAAGTCTACGACCTAGATCACTCGATCACAATGTCTGTCCTGAAGGGCGAGTTGTGGATGGACGACTTCAAAAAGCCGCTGTTGAAGTCTTTTTCCCGAGACTTTTCAAAAATATTAGGTCGAACAGAGAAATATGTCCGATTGAAAGATTCTCTGATGAAAAAAATCATTCGAGTAACCCCAACCGTGGGGAATCAAGAGCAGAGCGGGGGTTACTCGCTTAAGCAAAATGGTGAAAATTGCTACCGTTCAAGATCTCTATTGAGGAGAAAGAATATTTTGTCGAGGAGGAATCATTTACCTTCAAGGTGATTCGGTGATCTCACTCCGTTGAATGGTTCTAGGAGAGAGATTTTGATGGAAGTGCGAACCGAGCTATCTCTATCTTCAAAGATGCAGACAAACTCGGGGTACCACGATCCAGACAAGTATTTTCTCTATCATCGTGACCATGGTCACGATACCAAAGATTGTTACCTGCTCAAAGAAAAAATTGAGTGTTTGATCTGAGAAAGAAGGCTAGATCGATTTATCTGACGACAAGGTCCTCCATGCCGATATCCTCCAATGGCTGGATAGCAACAACAGAGACATCCCATGTTTCAGCAGCAACAGCACCAGCCCCCTTAGCCTCAACCTCAATCGACTCCAGCGCAACCACAAATAGAGGGACAGATGGTAGTAGAAGATTGATCTCTACAAAAATTCATATGATAACTGGAGGGTTGTTTGGATCGGTAGAGCCACTTGCAACGAAGAGGCCTAGGCTCAAGGAGCCAATAATCTTCACCGAACAAGATGCTGAAGGTATACAAATTCCACACAAAAATACGATAGTTATTACTGCTAATATCACTGACTACAATGTACATCATATTTTTATTGATAATAAAAATTCTGTCGATATTTTGTACTTTGCTACTTTCACTGCAATGGGGTTTGTTCTAGAATAGCTACATAAATTTAGTACTCTAATCTAAAGTTTCTCTGGAAGTTTGATAATTTCGGAGGGAACTATTAGACTGCCTCTTATGGTGAGAACCAGATCCAGGCAAGTGACCATCCATATTGATTTTCTTGTGCTTAATCTACTGTCAACCTACAATGCAATACTTGGCTGACCAAGTCTAGGGGCGCTGAAGGCAGTGGTGTCAAGCTACCACTTGATGATGAAGTTTCTGACGAAAGCTGATGTGGGATAGATCCGAGGTAATCAAGCCATGGTCTGACAGTGTTTCACTACTAAGCTACGGATGGAGGAACAGCCAGTGGTGCCCCAACTTGAACTCCCAATAGATTTGGACGTCCGTGACGATCTGGTTGGGGAGCATGCTCAACCATCCGAGGATTTAGTTTAGGTCTCTCTAAGGAAAGAAAATTTCTATCAAACTGTGAAAATTGGATCATTCATAGATCAGATAAGCAAAGCTCGGCTAACTACTCTTTTGCAAAAAATACGGGCCTATTCGTTTGGGTGGTAGCAGATATGCCTAGCATAGACCTGGAGGTAATGACCCATCACTTGGGAGTGGATCCGACCTTCCGTCCTATAAAATAGAAGAAAAGAAGTTTTGCTCCAAAGCGCCAGAAAATAATTGCTGAGGCAGTGGATAAGCTTGTCAAGGTTGGTTTCATCTGAGAAGTATTGTACTCTGACTGACTCGCCAACATGGTACTAGTTAAAAAGGCGAACAAAAAATAGCATATGTGTATCGACTTCACTGACTTGAATAAAGCCTGTCCCAAAGATAGTTATCCTCTTACTCGGATAGATCAATTGGTGGATGCCACTTCTGGGCACGAGCTCCTCACCTTCATGGATGCCTTCTCTGGTTATAATCAAATCCGAATGACACCTGAGGACCAGGAGAAAATGGCCTTTATTACTAACTCTGGACTCTAGGGTGATGCTCTTTGGGCTAAAGAATGCCGAGGCCACATACCAGTGACTAGTGAATAAAGTATTCAAGGATCAAATTGGTCGCAACATGGAGCTCTATGTAGATGATATGTTAGTAAAAAGTCGAGCCATCCTAGATCACATAGCCGACGTCCAAGAAATCTTCAGCACCCTGCATCGATTTTAGATGCGGTTGAATCCCACAAAATGTATCTTCAGAGTCAGTTCTGAAAAATTTCTCGAATTTATGGTCTTCCAACGAGAAATTGAGGCAAATCCGGAGAAGATAAGGTGATTCTAGAGATGTCTCCATCAAAAAATGTAAAGGAAGTCCAGCACCTCACCAGAAAGATCGCTTCACTCAATCGTTTCATCTCTAGGTCAGTTAAGAGATGTTTGCTTTTTTTTCAAATCCTCAAACAGCCAAGGGATTTTCAATGGATGATTGAGTGTCAGAAAATATTTGAAGAGTTGAAGTAGTACCTTAGCTCAGCATTCTTGCTTATAAAGCCCTAATCAGAAGAAGAATTGTTACTCTATCTTATCAGATTTCTGACAGCAATTAGTTTGATTCTTATCCGAGAAGAAGGACGAATCCAAAAATCAGTATATTACTCAAGTAAGATCCTTCAAGATACAGAAATCAGATACACAAAATTAAAAAAATTAATATTTGCTCTGATCGTCATGGCAAAGAAGCTCCGATCCTATTTTCAATCTCACACAATAGTATTGCTCACGGATCAGCCGATCAAAGCAGTCCTCCACCATTCGGATATGTCAAAATGGGTTGCAAAATGGGCCTTACAACTCTTCAAATTTGACATTAAGTTCTGCCTAAGGCTTTCAATCAAAGCTCAAGTTTTGACGGACTTCATCCTTGAATGCACCATCCCTGATGAGGAGAAGTCGGAGGCTACAGAAGGTAGCTCAATGGCGCTAGAGGAACAAATAAGTATGAACCCTGATCTTGAAGATTAGTGAATTTTTCATGTGGATGGGTCTTCCAATTCATCGAGATCAGGAGCTGGAATCATCTAAATTGAGCCGAAAGGTGATGTGGCAGAGTACGCTCTGCGGTTTGAATTTTTAGTCACCAACAATGAAGCAGAGTATGAGGCTTTAATTGCTGGGCTTAGACTTACAAAGGTGTGAGAGCCAAACACTTGAGGATCTTCAGTGACTCTCAACTGGTGACAAAACAAGTCAAGGGTAAATATGAAGCTCAGAAGAAAAATATAAAGAGGTATCTTGAAAAGGTAAAAGAACTAACCACATCTTTTCTAAGTTTTGATATCCAACAGGTACCTCGAACAAAAAATACATGGGTGAATGTATTGTCAAAGCTAGCAGCCTCTATACCGTCTAAATTCTAAACAAAAACTTATATCAAGATATTGGAAACCTCAAGCCTGGAAGAATCTCTTGCTATCCAGCAGATTGATAAAGAGCTTTGCTAGATTGACCCCTTGCTAAAGTATCTCAGATCGAGCGAATTACCACCTGACAGTTAGGAAGCTCAAAAAATCCACGAGCAGACTGTCCGCTATGTACTTCATGATGACAAGCTATATAAGCGGTCCTTCACTCTTTCATTTCTGAAATGTCTACGACTGTTCGAAGTGGACTATGCACTAAGAGAGGTCCACGAGGAGATTTGTAGAAATCATTTAGATGCAAAGACTCCTTCTTACAAAATTCTCCAGTAAGGCTATTATTGATCTTCGATGCAAAAGGATGCCTTTGATTTTGTCAAAAGGTCCGATCGCTATCAAAGAAATTTCAATATTCAGCATCAACCAGCGGTGCCCCTTGCTCCTATCGCTACTCCATGGCCTTTCGCTCAATGGAGAATACACATTTTGGGTTCCTTTCCTCAGGCCTCAAATCAGCATAAATTCCTCCTGGTGGTCATTAATTACTTTACAGAATGGGTGGAGGTCGATCCCCTAGCCCGTATAACAGAGGTTAAGGTTAAATACTTCATGTGAAAATCTATTATTTGTTGCTACGGTCTCTTGAGGGCACTAGTAACTGACAATGGTAGGCAGTTCAGCGGCTCCCAACTTCAAAAATTTTTTGAAGATCTTGAAATTGAACAACGCTTCACTTCAGTTGGACACCCACAAGCTAATGGGGAGGCTGAAGTGATGAACAAGACTCTCTTGCAAGGTCTGAAGACTAGACTCAATCGGACTAGGGGGTCCTGGGTGGATGAATTATATCATGTGTTGTGGGCATACCGAATGACTCAGAAGATTTCGATCGGAGAAACTCCATTCAACCTCATATTCAGAATCAAAGTAGTTATACCAGTTAAGATTGGACTTTCTTTTCTTAGGATCGAGGAATACAACGAGGACAGCAACTCGAAATGGTTGCGAACCAACCTTGACCTAGTTGAGGAGAGTAGGGAACGAGCTACTGTGCGAATGGCCTCCTACCAATAAAGGGTGGCCAAATACTACAATTCTCGAGTCAAGTTTAAAGAATTTCGAATCGACGATCTGGTGCTGCAGTGTTCTGAGGTCTCACAGCCTATAGAGCGGGGAAAGCTAGCACCTAATTGGAAAGATCTTTATCAAGTGGATGAGATAGTACATCTCGAAACTTATAAACTGAAGTAGCTTGATGGAACTCCACTCCAAAGATCGTGGAAGTCAGCTAATCTCTGCATGTATTACCAGTGATATTATAATTTTACTGAAGTATATGCATAAATGAACACTCCGATTTGTCAACGTTGACACTTCCACAAATAAGTGAAAGTAATACCAATAAGGGGCTTATATTTAAACTCGACCTTTGATCGACCTTGAGATGTTAAAAGCTATTGATCGGTTTATATTTAAACTCAATTTTTGATCGATCTTGAGATGTTAAAAATCTTTGATCGGCTTATATTGAAACTCGATCTTTGATCGACTTTGAAATACTAAAAATCTTTAATCAGCTTATATTTAAACTCGACCTTTGATCAATCTTGAGATAATAAAAATCTTTGATCGGCTTATATTGAAACTCGATCTTTGATCGGTCTTGAGATGCTAAAAGTCTTTGATCGACTTATATTTAAACTCAGTCTTTGATCGGCCTTGAGATGTTAAAAATTTTTTATCGATATTGAAATGTTAAAAATCTTTGATCGGCTTATATTTAAAACTCGATCTTTGATCGGTCTTGAGATGTTAAAAATTTTTGATCGGCTTATATTTAAAATTTGATCTTTGATCAGCTTTGAGATGTTAAAAGTCATTGATCGATTTATATTTAAACTCGACCTTTGATCGGTCTTGAGATGTTAAAATCCTTTGATCGACTTATATTTAAACTCAGTCTTTGATCGGCCTTGAGATGCTAAAAGTCTTTGATTGGTTTATATTTAAACTCGATCTTTGGTCATCCTAGAAATCCTAAAAGCCTAAGATCAGCCATGACTATCCCATTCTAGCGTCGAAAGCAAAAGGAAGATACCAATGCAAAACTTGAGAACTTCCAAACTCAGAAATAAGGAGATAGCATTATGAAGATTGAAATTTTATTAAGTTAAAGCTTTTACAGCAACCATGTACAGTCAACACAATTCAGAAAACAATAACATAAAAGAAAAGAAGAATATGAGTGCATAATTGAAAAAGTTATAACTTTATTCTAACAAAAAATATTTACAAGAGTCTAGTCAGCTCTTTGTCTGACATTACCAAAAAAAAATTAACTACTCGACTAGTGGGCATCATCGGCTAGTTGCACCTTGTCGACATCAAAAATTTCCCCGCCATCAAGATTTTTGACGCACCATGCTCTGTGGAGATTTACGAACTTAAAAAATATGTAAGCATTCCCTCACTTCTCACTTAGCTGTATCAAAGTATTGTCCATATCCATGTCAGGATTGGGAAGCTTGGACTGATCAAGTTGTTAATACAAAACTTGAATTGCATTCCGATAAAAGCTGTAGCCAGAATGACATCTGCCAGCAAAGGTCATATAGATCCTCGACTGAGAGCTATCCATTAGCTGCTCATAAGATCGAAAAGAAGAAGCTCTTTTGTCAGAGAGAACTGGAAGAGACTCTTTTGTGCCGACCATGACGATGGGAGCAGTCACTTGGATACCTCACGATTTTACATCCTTAGGAGCGGCAGCGATCTTCTTGCTATCCAATGCCTTTTGCAACTTTAAAATTTCTTCTCTAGCATTGTGAAGTTCATCTTGAATTTGTAATATACGCTCAGACTCGCCCATCCAAACTCCTTGCACTTAATCAAGGACTCCAATGTGCGGATTTCTCCATGGGCAGAGTCAAGCTGATGATGATATATGGTCTATTTTATCGCCACACCCCAAGACTTCTTTTCCACTACATTAGATATCCTCGGCACCTCTTCGACTAATCATGCCTTCTCAGCATTGCATGCTACAACTCCTCACTGAACCTCTTGTTGAAGTCTACTGACTTCTTTCTCGACCTCACCAAATTTTTTTTGAGCCTTTTATAGTCTCTTTCTCCGATTGACAGCTTTTCTTTCAAAAAATTTAAATTTCTTCTCTAAGCTCTTGATGTGAGTTTTAATCTTGATCGCCATCACTAGAAGAAGAGGAGTGGTCGGTAAAGGAGCAGCAGCTATTTGGCCAACATCACAAACATCATTCACTAACTATGCAAATAATTGAACGCAGTAAATTCAAAAAGCACATAATTTCACTTCATTAAATAAAAATTTTTTACAGAGA
This sequence comes from Elaeis guineensis, assembly GCF_000442705.2. Taxonomy (NCBI): domain Eukaryota; kingdom Viridiplantae; phylum Streptophyta; class Magnoliopsida; order Arecales; family Arecaceae; genus Elaeis; species Elaeis guineensis. The sequence continues at coordinate 87,424,850 of NC_026001.2, read as the reverse complement.
TGGACAAACAAATAAAAAAAAAGAAGGGGCAAAAAGTATCAATATTTAATCCCCGACCATCTCTTGGGGAGTTGTATCTGAAGGAGGCTCGGAGGGACCTACATCAGCAGTTGAAGAAGAGGATGGCTCAGCAATGTTCTCCTTTTCAGAAACATGGAGCTCAGAGGTAGTGTGAACTTTCTTGCCATCTTCATCTTCATCTTCATAATTCAAGAAAGCAGGATCAAGTTTTAAATGCTCCTTCTCTATCAACTTTCGACAGTCAATCCAGCCTTCTTTGTGAGCCTGATGAAAAATTTTTTTGCAAAAGGCCACATGGCTATCGTGGTATTCTTCAGATGCTTTAAATATCTCGACCATTCGAGCCATCTCCTCAGCAAAGGTAGGTGATGCCTTGAATTCTCTGATGGAGGAGCGCTTGGCATCTTGAATGTGCTCCTCAATCCTTCTCTCTGCCTCTTTCTCCTTCTTCAGAGTAAGGGCAAGATCGGACTCCACCTATCCAAGGGCCCCCTAGAGATGCCTGGCCTCAACCTCTAGTACCTTAATTTTTGCACGAGCTACCTAGGCATCCATCTTGGCTTTCTTCTCAGCCTCTCGCGCTTGTGCCTCCTTGGCTGAGCAATCTGACAAGTTGACAAGAACATGGAGCAGTTGCATTTCAAATCGATTAAGTCAGAGAAAATATGATGATTAAAAAAAAAAAGGAGTGATAGGATAAATACTATATCTGGTGGCCAATGATCAAAGATAGCTTCCTCAAATTGAAAATGCTCATCTTGTCTATCTGCTCTAACTCTATCGGAATAACAAAGTTTTCAACAGTTTTTCGAACTGCCCTCCAGTCTTGAAAAAATAGGCCCTCCGAAATGTTGTCGGGAAGAGCCTCATCATCGTCGGCCTTTTTAGAAGACCTTACCCAAGCAAGGGTCTTGGAAGGCTGAGGCCACTGGACCACCTCTTCTCGGGAGTCGGCAGTCAAGGTCGGAGTGGGTGCAGGCATCGCCAAAACTACTCTAACCTCCGAAGAAGGTGCTTGTCGATAGTGACTGGCTCTTGGATGATCTTGATAGGTTTTAATTTTTTCTTTCTCTCGATCCCAACAGTCCGAGTCTTCCTCTTCTGTGGAAGAGAGGCCTTCAATTTTGCAATATCCTTTGTCGAGGATTCTATTTCTACAATTGTTTAACAAATATCGGGTTAGAGAGCTATATATATATATATATATATATATATATATATATATATATATAATATATATATATATATATATATATATATATATATATATATATATATATATATATATATATATATATAAAGAGAGAAATCATAAATGACCCCACTCACTCCTAAGTTTCTTTTAGGAAAGTCCTATCGACAAAAGAGATTCATCGGATAAAAACTCATCCAGATGAGGAACGTTACGATCTCGAAGATCCCTACGTCCTTTCTTTTCCTTGACACTTAACTCTACGAGCTTCAAAGATGAAGCTTCGATCCGACCCCAGTTCGGAAGCCCTCAATCGTCTATCAAAGTATAAAAAATAAAAAAAAATGACTCTTCTAGCCATGAATAGATGAGGGAGCACCAAAAACTAGAAAAGCGACACCTCTCTAGGAGGAAACATACAGCTAGTCGGTGTATGGGTGTTAGTGTGAAGATAGCTCGAAAGAGAAAATTGAAGGTTAGACTTTCGTCTGAGAGCAGAGAACAAGAAACCCTATGATATATCTAAAGAAATTTAGGGACACAGAATAGAAAGCACTCCCATAAAATCTAAAAAGCTCAAAAATAAAGAAAAAGATAGAAAATCTAAGATTTGCTCGAAGATTTTTCTCGTACACCATTAATCGGCCTGGAGGTGGATTGTGGACTCAAGCATCAGAATCAGAAAGTTCAAGATAAAATTCATCAGGGATAAAGTATTGGGCTCGGAGTAACTCCAGGTCACTCAAGGTCAACTCGGATTGGATCTCTCTGAGTTCGGCCAAAGGATTGATTTTGGATCTAGAATTTTTTGGATCCTTTATTTTCTCTCACACAGAACTCTTACTCATAGAGTTTTTAAAATCCACCATGGAAACAAAAATCTAAGAAAAAATGAAAAAAAAAACTAAGAAGATAAAAGGAACTTACCTTTGAGTAATAAATCAAAAGGAAGCAACTATCTTTCGAGAGCTCTTCACATGGTGGAGAAAGAAGAAAATTTGTCTATGGGAGCTTTGGGACCAGAGAAATGGCAAAGGAAGAAAGGATTTCACCAGAGTCGGTAGAGTAAGGGGAAATAAAATAAAAGAAGCCCCCCCTTTAAATAGGAAGATACATGTCTCTTGGAGGATGTCAAGTCGGTATGAATTTCTAAAATAGACCACATGTGAAGCCTTCATTAGCTCAACAAGCCGACGGTCTCCACATTTAATGCATCCCAGTAGAGAAGAGTGGCATTTGTGCAGATTTCAAAAATCTCATCATTAGTTCGATAATTTTTTTTGCCTAAAAAATCATGCGCAGATATTTGGTTTAAAAAGAGCTCTTCATATTTTCAGCCATTCAGAATGCCAAAATAAATACTCCCATAGCCCGATCAGAGCTCAAACTAAGGAGTAGGGGGATATCTGTTAGGAGTAATCTGGAATAGACTAGTGATGTATGAAGATTTTGTCAGATGTATATCCTAAAAGCTAATATGGCTGACACATTGTAATATAGTTAGGATATAATTTTGTACTTAATATAATGATTTGATCAATAAAAGGATAAGTTTATTTTTTATTCAAGTATGATGTGCCTTTGAATCATCCATAGAATTAATATTTCGATACATATTCTCAAAGTATTGAGAATTAAAGACATGTATTTAATTCTAAATACTTCCAGCAATAGTATCATCATGAGGACGGTGATCGATCCGGATAGACCGATGCACAAATTATTTTTTTCGATATAAATGAGTCTCTGATCTACAGTGTAGAGATATTAAGCGATGAGTATGGATAGCTGTTAGAGAACAACTAGTATTGAGTGTGATCATATGAGAGATCACTTAAAAATCTATTCGATCGTCAGTGATTGTCTCGATACTGTAGTTGTGTGAATGATCTTTTAATTTAAGATGGTATGACTGCTCGCAGTGAGGCTGCTAGAATTTGACTGACACATAAACATAGTCTCAATGAGCCCTTGTAGTGGATATTGGCGATAGTTGATCCACTGTAGAAGTAGAGTGCGCATCAAGATAGAATATATCGATCTTGATAGAAAGGAGTAGTCTTATGAGATTTGAGAGGCTAAGTCTGAGAGTCTATGGCTACAGCAATATGATTGATGAAAAAAAATTTTCATTAATATCATAACTGGACTTGAGCCGATCGAATTTATCATATGACTGATGATGAGATTTGATGATTTATCCATGACCTGCCATCTAGTTCGGACTCACGATAGAGAGACTAAATCACATATTAACTATACCTTGAGATTTATTTTTGGTTCTACTGGATTGTCACTACATACTGCTAGGTGTCACTGGTGGATTGTGAGAGCTCACTAGGGTTGTTCGGAATCGACAATCCTTGATGAGTTAGAGTAGAATTATTTCAATCCATTGAAAAGAATTTCAATGATACTATGATAGAGATCATTATATATCTTATTACTAGATAGAATTGAATCTATGGGATCACACAACAAAGAGATTAGACTTGGAATAAGCAATTGGACTTATGAAGTCTCAATTGGATTTAGAGAAATCTTATTGGATTTAAGGTAACCTTGCCAACATATGGTTGGATCCAATTTTTTTTTTATATTTAAATTTTTTTATTTGATAAGATTAATTCAAACTTGATTACCTATTAATAACTTAAATGAATTAGATTCATTGGGCTCTAATTATTGGGTGCCTAAGATTTTGGATCAAAAGAATTAAGGGTGCAAGTTCTTAATTAATTTTTTTGATAGTTTTGATTGGGTGACACATGATTTGATCAAGTTTGGAATCTCCATCTATTAAAGGATGTGTGGATCCTTTATAGAGCATCTCTTGGGTGCAAAAGGGGGTGTGATTTTATGGATGCAAGGGCTCCAATAGTTGGTGCCTAATAGGTTTCTTAAAGAAAGTTAAATAACTTAAGTTATTAAGAAACCTAATGCAAGTAGGATTTGTATTAAGTACTTGTTTGGTTTTGAATAGGATTCAAACCTTATACCAAATTAAAGGGACCTCCCCTAAGGTCCCTAGACACTTCAACCAGCAGCCCACACCCCCTCTTGGAGACCTCCATGCCCTCTCTTCCTCTCTCCCTCTCTTCTCCCTTGGATGTCCAAATGCCCCATCCCTTGGGCATCCTCTTCTTTCATGCCCAAAAGGGCTTTGGGCATCCCCTTGGTTTGCTGCTTTGTAGTCCCTGATTGCTCCATAATCTAGAGAAGAAAAGCAAGAGAAGAAAAGAAAAAGAAGATCAAGAAAAGGATCAAAGAGTTGATCGTGATCCAGGCTTCATTCAGATTCATAGGCTGATTTTTCTTAGAGAAAAAAAATTAATTTTAAGAGGACTGTTCCAGGTTGATCCTAAATGGATATCTGTAGAGGCCGGATACCTGCATAGTTAAGAGAGAGCCTTTTCTCTTTCAGATTCAGATTTGAAAAAAAAAATTATGAAATAGGTATGTGATTTGATCACATATTAAATTTCAGTATATGTTCAATTTTAGCATATGAAATAGATTCTTGTAATTTATATTTTATGCATGCATGATATAGATTAAAAAAAGTTTTAATCTTCTATTTTGCTATCATATTTAGAAAAAAAATTAAAACATAAATACATGCCCCGATATAGAAATTACAACAGTTTTATCAGAGCCATAGATTTCATATGCATGAAATTAACATATTTGTTTTAAAAAAATTTCAAAATCTGATTTTTTTCTTAATACATAATATATATAGATGAATATTTTGAATCTAAAATTTATTTTAGATTTAATTTTAAATCATATAGTTGATATGTCAAAGCATGCATAGATCTGAATTTTGTTCTAGAATGATTTCTAGTTCATAATTATGTGATATGTAGATGTATGCATAAACCTAAAATTTTATTTGACCTAATTCATAATTCATATATGAAATATATGATTACATATTTAGATTAAAAAATTATTTTTAATATGATTCATGATTTATATATGAGATATATGATATCATGTTATGATCTGAATTTTTGTTTAGATCTGAATTTTATATACATATATGAGATATATGTTTGTATATTAAATCTGAAAATTATTTTTATGATTTAAAATTTATCTTTCATGTAAAAAATTTAGATCTAAAATTTAATTTTAAAATCTAAAATTTATATTTATGCATGAGAATTTTGGTTATGAAAAAATAAAAAATTAGGTCATGTAATTAGATTACACCTAGGGTTTTTGATTTGAATATTATGGGTTTAATTCGATTAAGTAATTGATTAAACTGAGTCAAGTGTTGATGAAGGTTAGATCAATTAAGTTATATGATCATGTAATTGTTGTTGATCAAATCGATTGAATTCCATATGTAGAATCGATCAACCTAAAAATCTAATTCGATTTAATGGTTTGAGTCTAATTCATTTGAGTTAATTTATTTAGACTAATTGACCTATTGGTGTCTATGATAAATAATTAAAAGATAATTATTTAATTAGTTTTATGAGCTAATCTGATCAATTTATTGATGTCTAAGAAAAGCAATGGGGGAACTCTCACTGATCATGACTTATCTGATCAATTTGGAAGATTGAGTCTTGAATAAAGTTGCTTGGCATTTTGGATTAGCTCATGTCAATTAGATCAGTTATATGATGACTGATTAGATGAGATATAAACCTAAATCTCTCCATAAATATTAAGTTCATAGGTCTTCTACCATTGTAAATGTGCAGATGTGCTACTGATGTTGATTATTTTTGATTGGTTACAGTGGTTCAGTTACACTGAGAATATGCAACCACTCTATTAGCAAAGAGTTGCTCAAGGGTGAGGATGGAGTTGGGCCCAATAACTGTTAGGTGAGGGACCCAATGACGGTCTTGCACCTGCTTATAAATGGTGGGTCGGGCTTAACTAAGGAGTGTGGTCAATAACTGTTAGGTGAGCCCATATGACTTAGAGACCAAATCACTGTAACATACTTAGAGAAGTATATGGGTAAAAAGTTATCCACATATCAGTATGCATGCTACCAATAACTGTTAGATGAGGTACATGACATCAGTGGAACCACAACACCCACTAGGAATCCTTTTGTCGCGTTAGAATTTTCGTTTTCACCCGAAGAGTGGAGAGATTCAAGAAATTAGTGGAAGTCATTGTTTGCATCTTAAAGTCCTAGAAGTAAATATAATTTTAAAGTACAAAAGTCTAACTTGAATATCTACTCTTGCAGTTAAACTATGTCAGCCTCAAATCCTCTAGTCTACATCCTTGAAACCAATCGTTTGACCAGAACTAATTATAAAGATTGGCTCAAAAACATCAGGATTGTCCTGATCTCAGAAAAATTAAATCATGTACTCGACAAAGAATCTCTAGTGTTACGAAATTGTCCTACTATTGAGCAAAAAGTAGCCTTTGAAAAGTGAACAGGTGAAGATAGTCGGATCAAGTGCTATGTGCTGGCATCTATGTCAAACGAGTTGCAAAGCCAATATGAGCATATGCCTACTGTCAAGGTAATGATCACTCACCTACAAGAGTTGTATGGTGAGCAGAGCCGTATAGTGTACTTCGAAGTGTCCAAAAAATTTTTCAATTTGAAGATACGTAAAGGACAGTCAGTCCATGAGTACTGTATGATAGTGATCAAAGATATTGAGGAGCTTAGAAAGCTCAGGCTTGAAATGCAAAAAAAATTACAGATGGATTTGATCTTTCAATCCCTTACGAGTTCATATAATCAATTTATTATAAATTTTTATATAAACAAACTCGATTACACTATACCCGAACTAGTTAACATGTTGGTCACTACGGAAGAAACTTTGAAGAGTTCAAGGGGCACTGTTCTCACTGTGGAGCAGACTTCTTCGATCAAGAGAAAGTCTGGTTGGAAGAAAAAGACTAAATCAGCTAAGAAGCAAAAAAAAAAGAGCAAGCCAAATAAGGACATTCCAAAAAAGGCTGAAGTACAGAGAAAGTATTTTCACTGTGATACTGAAGGCCACTGGAGGTGGAACTATCCATTTTACCTGAAGAGCCTAAAGACCAAAAAGAATGATAAACCTTCAGAAGGTATGCTCGTAATTGAATCTAATCTTACAGTTTTTTATACTTCTAATTGGGTATTGGACTCTGATTCGAGTGCTCATATATGTACCTCAATACAGGATCTAATAGAAAGTAAGAAGTTGAGGAAAGATAACATGATCCTTCGGATCAACAATAGAGCAAAAATTACTACAGAAGTTGTTGGCACTTATCCTCTTCAATTACCATCAAGATTTAGATTAGATTTAAAAAATTATTATTTTATTTTTGTAGCTAGTCAGAATTTGATTTTCGTGTCTGTGCTAGCATAGGAAGGTTTTAAAATTAATTTTAATAAAAATTTTTATTTTATTTATTTATGAAATAAATTAGTTGCACGAGGTCTTTTAATTGACAATCTATATCACTTGCATGTTGTTGCGAATGTGAATTTGAATGAGTAAATAGTGAGTGATGTAGGTCAAAAAAATTCAGAGATAAAATTAATCAGAAATACTTATGGCATCATAGACTAGGCCATATTGGAGAGGATAGGATAAACAAACTGAAAAAAGATAAGATTCTTGGCTCTCTTAATTTAGAGTCGTATCCAGCTTACGAATCTTGTCTTAGAGAAAAAATGGCCAAGTTACCCTTTGTAAGATATGGAGAAACGGCCATTGAGTTATTTGCTTTGGTACACACTAATGTGTATAGGATATTTAATGTGCAGGTTAGAGGTGGTTACAGCTACTTCATTACCTTTATCGATAATCTATCTAGGTATGAGTATGTGTATCTAATGAAACACAAGTCAGAAGTCTTTGAAAAGTTCAAAGAATTTAGAAGTGAAGTAGAAAAATAAATTGATAAACCCATTAAGATTCTTCAATCTGATCGAGGAGGTGAATATTTTAGTCAAAAATTTTTAAAATATCTTAAAGACAACGGCATAGTCTCTCAATAAACTCCTCCCGAAATATCTCAGCTCAACGAGGTATTCGAAAGGAGGAATATGACCCTATTAGATATGGTCAGATCGATGATGAGCTTCACTGATCTACCCTTATATTTTTGGAGATATACTTTATTAACCCCCATTCACTTGTTGAATAGAGTTTCATCAAAATCTTTTCCTAACACATCATATGAGATATAGTACGGTAAGAAGTCGAGTCTAGGATATCTTAAGATTTGAGGATGTTTGGCCTATGTCAAGAGACAGATGGTTGATAAATTAGAGGATAGATCTGTAATAGCTTATTTCATAGGATATCCAAAAGAATCAATGGGATACTGCTTCTACTTTCCACAGGATCATAATATGATTGTGAGTCGAAATGCTATATTCCTAGAAAAATAGTTTATCCAGGATGATGGCAGTGGAAGGTTAGTTGAGCTCAAAGAGAAGATCTTTGAAGAGTAAAAAACTAGAGATCCTTAGGAATCCATTATTTATGAGCCAGTAGTTGACGTTCCTCTACCACCTCATAGACTAGTAGGGTCTCCCGACCTCCTGAAAGGTACATGGGTATGCTTACGAAAAAAATAAAAAAAATATTTCTTATGGAAGATAAGGGTCATGATGATGATTCTAATACCTTTGACGAGATGATGTTTGATATCGATTCTAAGAAATGGTTAGATGCAATGAAGTCAGAAATTGACTCGATGCACTTGAACCAAGTATGGATCTTAGTGAATCTACCTGAGGGTATAGTATCCATTAGGTATAAATGGATCTACAAAAGAAAAATAAGTATCGATGATAAGATAGAGACCTATAAAGCTAGACTTATGGTAAAAGATTATAGCCAGCGTGAGGGCATTGACTATCAAAAAATTTCTCATCCGTAGCCATATTGGAATCTATTTGTACTCTGCTTGCTGTTGCAGCTTATTATGATTATGAAATTTGATAGATGGATGTGAAAACTACTTTTCTGAATGGATATCTTGAGTAAAATATCTATATAGAGCAACCTTTGAGTTTCACATCTAGTGATGGTGATCATAGAGTCTGCAAGCTGCAAAGGTCCATATACGGATTAAAGCAAGCTTCTCGAAGTTGGAACCATTATTTTGATGATGCGATCAAATCATTTGATTTCATCAAAAAAGAAAAAATCTTGTATTTACAAAAGGATTAGTGGGAGCACAATAACATTCTTCATATTGTACGTGGATGATATTCTTCTCATTGAAAATGATATTCTTATGTTGACCACGGTCAAAAGATGGTTGTCTAAGAAATTTTCATGAAAGACATAGGAGAAGCATCCTATATTCTTGAAATAAAAATTTATAGGGATAGATCTAAAAGGATGCTACGCCTATCACAAAAGCTGTACATAGAGAAGGTGCTGAAGAGGTCCAGTATGCAAAATTCTAAAAGAAGACTTTTATCTCTTAGGCATGGTATTAATTTTTTCAAGACGATGTGTCTGACCACATCTGAGGAACTTCAGCGCATGAGTAAGATTCTTATGCCTTAGCCATATGGAGTCTCATGTATGCCATACTATGTACTCGACCTGATATTGTCCTTGCTGTGAGTGTCATGAGTAGGTATCAGTCAAATCCAGACGAGGAGCACCGGATAGCTGTGAAGAATATCCTTAAGTACTTGAGAGAACTAAGAATTTGTTCTTAATTTTGAAGGAGATTCTGAGTTGCGAGTCGAGGGATATACTGATTCTGACTTCATGTCTAATCTTGATGATAGAAAGTCTACATCAAGATATGTGTTCATTTGCAATAATGGTGCAGTCAGCTGGAAGAGTTCTAAGCAACCCATCATAGCGGATTCGATCACAGAAATTGAATATGTCGCTACTTCGGATGCTGTAAAAGAAGATTTTTGGTTCAAAAAATTTGTTATGAAACTTGGGGTTATGATATCGGATACCATACCATTTTACTGCGATAATAATAGAGTCATAGCACTTGCTAAGGAGTCGAGGTCTCATCAGAAATTAAAACACATCGAACGGTGATATCATATCAAACACGACTATCTCGAAAAGAAATATGTCGAGGTGCGAAGAGTAGACTCCACAGACAATGTAGCATACCCATTGATAAAGCAATTGAGTCAGTCAAAAATAAAAGTCTACTTTAAGAAGATGGGACATAGATTAGTGGCTAATTGGCTTTAGTCCAAGTGGAAGATTGTTAAATGTATGTCCTAGAAGTCAATATAGCTGACACATTGTAATATAGCTAGGATAAAATTTTATACTTAATACATTGATTTGATCAATAAAAAGACAAGTTTATTTTTTATTTAAGTGTGATATATCCTTGAATCGTCTATGAAATTAATATTTGATATATATTCTCAAGGTGTTGAGAATTAGAGACATGTATTTAATTTCTAAGTGCTCTCGATAATAGTATTATCATGAGGATGATGATCGATCCGGATAGACCGACGCATAGATCACTTCCTTCGACGTAGATGAGTCTCTGGTCTACAGTGTAGAGATACTGAGCGATGAGTGCTGGTAGTTGTCAGAGAACAACTAGTACTGAGTATGACCATACGAGAGATCACTTAAATTTTACTCGATTGTCAGTGATTGTCTTGATGCTGTAGTTGTGTAAATGATCTTTTAATCTGAGATAGTACGATTGCTCGCAGTGAGGCTGCTAGAGTTTGACTGACACATAAACATAGTCTCAATGAGCCCTTACAGTGGATGTTAACGATAGTTGACCCACTGTAGGAGTAGGATGCGCATCAAGATGGAATATATCGATCTTGATAGAAAGGAGTAGTCCTATGAGATTTGAGAGGCTAACTCCGAGAGTCTGTGACCACAGCAGTATGATTGATGAAAAAGAGTTTTCATAAGCATCACAATTGGACTTGAGCTGATCGAATTTATCATATGACTGATGATGAGGTTTGATAATTTATCCATGACCTGTCATCTAACCAGAACTTGCGATAGAGGGACTGAATCATATGTTAACTATGTCTTGAGATTTATTTTTAATTCTACTGAGTTGCCACTACATACTGCTAGGTGTCACTGATGGATTATAAAAGCTCACTAAGATTGTTCGGGATGGACAATCCTTGATAAGTTAGAGTAAATTATTCCGATCCATTGAAAAGAGTTTCAATGATACTATGATAGAGATCATTATATATCTCACTACCAGATAGAATTAAATCTATGGGATCACATAACAAAAAGATTAGACCTAGAATAAGCAATTAACTTAGAAGTCTCAATTGGGTTTAGAGGAACTTTATTGGGTTCAAGGTAACTTTGTCAGCACATGGTTGGACCCAATTTTCTCTTTACATTTGAATTTCTTATTTGATAAGATTAATTCAAACTTGATTACTGCTAATAACCTAAATGAGTTAGATTCATTGAACTCCAATTATTGGATACCTAAGATTTTGGATCAAAAGAATTAAGGGTGCAAGTTCTTAATTAATTTTTTGATAGTTTTGATTGGGTGTCACTTGATTTGATCAAGTTGAGCATCTCCATCCATTAAAAGGCGTGTGGATCCTTTATGGGGCATCCCTTGGGTGTAAAAAGGGATGCAATTTTGTGGGTGCAAGGGCTCCAATAGTTGGCACCTAATAGGTTTCTTAAAGAAAGTTAAATAACTTAAGTTATAAGGAAATCTAATGCAAGTAGGACTTGTATTAAGTGCTTGTTTGATTTTGAATAGGATTCAAACCTTATGCCTATTTAAAGAGACCTCCCTTAAGGTCCCTAGGCACTTCATCCAGCAGTCCACAGCCCTCTTAGAGACCTTCATGCCCTCTCTTCCTCTCTCTCTCTCTTCTCCCTTGGACATCCAAACACCCCACCCCTTGGGCATCCTCTTCTTTCATGCCCAAAAGGGCTTTGAGCATCCCTTTGGTTTGCTGCTTTGTAGTCCCTGGTTGCTTCATAATCTAGGGAAGAAAAGCAAGAGAAGAAGAAAAAAGAAGATCAAGAAAGGATCAAAGAGTTGATCGCGATCCAGACTTCATTCAGATTCGCAGGCTGATTTTTTTGGAGAAAAAAAATCAATTTTAAGAGAGCTATTCCAAACTGATCCTAAGTGGATATCCATAAAGGTCAGACACTTGCACAGCAAAGAGAGAGCCTTTTCTCTTCCAGATCTAGATTTTTAAAAAAAATTATGAAATATGTATGTGATTCGATCACATATTAAATTTTAGCATATATTCAATTTCAGCATATGAAGTAGATTCTTGTGGTTTATATTTTATGCATGCATGATATAGATTAAAAAGAGTTTTAATCTTCTTTTTATTGTCATGTTTAGAAAAAAAAAATTTGAAACATACATGCATGCCCCGATACGAAAATTACAGCAGATTTAAGCCCATTATGACCCATTGGGTCCATATTAGCACTTCTCAAGCAGCCTAATTGTTGTGGTTTGCTCGACCCGTGGTCAAGCAAGTGTCTGTCCCGACCTCAGATTGGAGGTTATTCTCTCTGACCCCTCATCGATATGTTCTTGATCTGACTTTTGATATAAAAGAGATGGTCAGAGTGCACATCTTAAGTGGTGTAGTTGCATGATTGAGTATGACTCATCCGACCCCTAGTTGGTGTGTACCTCATTCGATCCCTAATCAATCAGTTTCTAGTCTGACTCCGGTCGGATGGTTCTTTATTGAATTTTGGATGGAAAAAGTTTGGTTCGACCCTTGGTCAAAGAATCAGCTGGTCAATCTCAGTCGCATCCGATCCCTACTCGGCTTGCATATCAGAACAATCTCTGGTCAGCATAACAACTGCGAGTCCGCTAGTCTTTCGGATCAATCCATTTAACAAGTCTTAATCGAAAAGCTATCAGTCTCAACTCCTAGTCGGTACACCACACTCTCTGATCTTTCTTTGAAAGCAGATCAATTAAGCTCAGGTTCAAAAGGCAAGCACCAACTGGCCAACTATCAATCCTATTTAGGTGCAACCATCTGATCCAAAAAATTTGTCAGTACAACCGCCTAATCGGAGAATCACAAGCAAATAACCGCATCAGATTCATCACCTTGGTCAAAGAATCAGCTGGTCATCTCCAGTTGCATCCGATCCCTACTCGACTTGCATATCAGAACAATCTCTGATCAGCATAACAACTGCAGTCGGCTAGTCTTCCGGATCGATCCATTTAAACAAGTCTTAATCGAAAAGCTATCAGTCTCAACTCCTAGTCGATACACCACACTCTCTGATCTTTCTTTGAAAGAAGATCAATTAAGCTCAAGTTCAAAAGGCAAGCACAAACTGGCCACAGCTATCAATCCTATCTAGGTGCAACCATCTAATCCAAAAAATTTTGTCAGTACAATCGCCTAATTGGAGAATCACAAGCAAATAACCGCACAGATTCGGCAGTCTGTCTTTCAAAAATGATTATACAGTCATCTTCTCTATAAATACTCAAATCCCAAAACCTAGGTAAGTAATCATCTTATAGAGCTAAAAACTCTGCTTCTCCATTTGCACATTCTGACTTGAGCGTTGGAGATTTCTGTCGAAGTAAATCCTCCGGTCCGAATTTTTTTGTAGGTTGCTCCAGCACTGCATTTTCTTATCTTCTGGCATCAACCAGAAACAATCTGCAACAAAATGTATGAGTCTCTATGTGCCACCTCTCAATCAATGCAGTAATCAAATCTACAGCCATTTGTATCCATCTAATACGATAGACGCCATAAAAACCCAACTATTGCAAAAACTATAAGACTCTATTCAGAAAAGATGCGGTGCATATCCAAAAAGATCGATCTGAGTATCAACATCTGATCTGCTGCATCTTTTGAAACAACACCAAACAAAAATAATATGAAAAAATGTAATATCGTTAATATCAAATAAACCAAAATTGCTTCAATGAAAAGTTAATCACCTCTCCCTCATATATGTGCTCTGATCTATGTAATGTCTGTAAAGTCAGAATGTTGGGATCCCGAGACCCTGGATGTAAAATGTAATGAGACATGATGGCTAAGACAACCTATAAAACACATTCAAAAGAATATGGCATATAAAGTTGTTAGAAAATTTTCAAAGAACAAGGCAAAAGAAAAACATCAACTCCATAATCAATGGCATAGAATATATGGACAATGCATTACTCTGGATATACATAGAATAAGTATTCATCACTGGACATATACTACACAACAGTTCAACACTGAAAATATATAGAACAATACACAACTCTGGATATAAACTATACAACAGTTCAACTCTCAGAAATACATAGAACAATACATAACTTTGAAAAACATAAAGTAATATACTCTGCTGCCTTTAATTTCTTCTACTACTTGAAATTGATGTATGTTGAAGTAATCTAGGATAGCGACAACAATCATGATCCTATCCTTATAAATGCCACAATAATTCTTGCTTCTTATTTCCTATCACCCATCTCATTTCCAAATCTTGTTGATTTTGATCTATCTTTCTGTTTAGGTCTCACATGATAATGATTAGAAATACATGTGAACATATGTATGCTCCTCCATAGTCCTCATGTAGTAATGGATAAAACTCACCACTTCAAGCATTTATATATGCCGTAACTGTATATGCATCATCTATGAATCCACTAAAATGCACAATAATTTTTTGGCAAATAGCTAAAACATATGAATAAAGATATCTATAGATACTCCACTTTCCATAAGAATATTTTTTTTTACTTAAAGTCACCAGTATGAAAATTGCCTCCATCTCTTAACCCTACATTGCTCTCCTCGTAAGTACTTCATATATGCTTCTTTGAAGTTGAACACTATTATTCTATGCTGGTTAGCTTTAACTTGATCTTCAGTAATTTTAATTGCAACATGAGGAGTAAAAAAAGTATTTGGGTTCTCCTGCATATATCTTAAGGTTTGGGCATGTTTCGTATTAAAATATTTTATAAGATGATAAAATATCATTGGAACACAAGCTGTAATTGACACATTTCTAGCTCCTCATAAAATACTATTAAAAATCTTCAACAAGTTTGTAATTAAAACACCATAGCGTATGCCGACATCATGTGCCAATGTCCACTCTCTTTTTTCAACTCAGACGCCAACTCCAAGCATCTGCATTCACTGTCCTGATCCTACCATAATAAATTCAAACTTGCAAACTTGATGAGTGCTCCCTGCTTGCCATATTACTCTTTTGAGCTGTATATTTTTAAATAAGTGTTGAAATTATTTCAGACATATCTTAAGCAATATTGTAATAGATAAATAATGGACTCCATCCAATAGACTCATCTACAATACCATTTAATATATCTGGATATCTGTCAGAAATTAGATATATTTTATTTCTATCTTGTGTGACATGTGTTTTGAGCCTTAAAAGAAACCAACTTCAACTAGCAGTCGTCTCCTCATTCACAATTACATATGCTAAGAGAAAAATCTCATTCTTTATCAATTTTGTTGCAATTAGCATCTTATCTTTAAATTTTTTACATAAGTGTGTGCCATCAATGTGATCAAAAGACGATAGTGCCTAAAATCCTGGATAGATGTTGAAAGTCTAAAAAATATAATTTAAAATCCACACATCGAAATTTTCAATTGAAAAGAAATCCCATAAAATAACAATGTCAGAATTTGCATTTTGGAGTGCAGCATATATAGGATAATTTTGTATAAGACGACTCTCATTCTCCATAAATATCAACCAATGCCTTCTATTTTTCATACCATATTTTTCTATATAACATTGTGTATTGAAATTACTCATTAACGGTTGCCACAATAGCTTAACATTAATATCTGAATCTTTCTCAATAATATATCGGACTAGTGTGCCAATCATCCTTCCACTGACATGGTGTGTGGTCTCGACTCAATTTTTGAACAAACAAGTGTGAGAACTCCATATCTTGTGATCTGAAAATATCTATGCTTTTTTAACAATACAGTACAAGCCTCCATTTATATCTTTGTTTATTATCTGATGATGCATATCATATAAGCCACAACTTTGAATGTGACTCAACTATATTGTATGTCTGATGCTTCGAATGTAATAAAGATCAACAGTCTCTTTAGCTCATTTTTACTCTCAAACATCAAACCTACAAAAAATTTAGTCATTGAGAAGTTCTAAAATTGATTGTCAAAGTTCAATCTTCGACCAGTACTAATAGCACCACCATCAACTAAATTTAAATTATTAAAAAATTATGAGGTTCATGCAAATGAGGTTCAGATTTTTTTATAGGCGGATCATCTTCATCACCATCTTTATCTTCATCTTCATTATTGTCACTATCCTTATCAAGCCATTTTCTTTAGCCTCATTCTTATCTGACTCAAAACCTCGGCTATTAGAATGTATTCTAGTGCTGACCCAATCATTATCTCTCATTTGAGTGTTGTATCCTGCACTTACTTCTACCATGAGAGAAGTCACTATAGGACTTTGAACTATTGAACAACTAGAGCCAACAGCATTAGAATATTGTTCTGTAAGTATGGTCTCAACACCAACGGTTCACACCATAGGACTTGAGAAAGATGAGGAAGGTCCAAGCGTATTACCCTCTTGGGTTAAAAGCCCACTAAAGTACTTAAACATCGGCACTATCATTTGAATAGTAGTTTCATTAGTGGGTACATCTTTCTTTTCAATATATAATTCAATATATCGGTATTCTGGATATTTCAAAGAAAATATCAATATTTTTTAGATATCTTCATTATCATCAATTGGAACTAAATATACTTACTCTGCATTAGCTATCCTACCTTATTAGAAGATCTCCATCTCAATTTGATTTCATATTTTTCTCTATCTATAGGAATACCACTGTATAAATGATCTATTAATTCTTGACATGATAATGATGAAGACAGCCTAACCATCCAACTTGCAGGTGATTACACTATATGCCATTATAATACAATAGTAAACGAACCCGAGCATTAGCCATTTTCTCAAAAAATTTATTTCAATATCCAAATCAAAATATTTAGTATTAATAATTATTTTGATAGAAAAAATAAAAAATCTAGATTGCATAAATTAATGTTGAAAAAATCATCAGTATTTAATATATTCATTTATGAATTCCATCATCTAAATATCATAGCAATATAGCAAACAATTATTCAATAACTAATTTTAATAATTCAATTATCCAAGAATATAGCAAACAATATTAATGGATATATTATTTAATAAATATATTAATTAGATATTCTATGAATCTATTTCTCTGCTAAAACACCTATATTAATGGAGTATACACAATCAAATGCTACATTTATAGATAAATTAGTAGTTGTAGGATTACCATAGTGAGGCACGTCGCTGTGGCGTCAAGCAGCTGCGTTGGTCGTCTGAAAATGGAAAAGGGCCTCAGGGGGGCAAGGAGAAGGAGAAACAAGCTAAGGGGGGGAGAGAAAAGGAAGAGGGGCTGGGGGGGCGTCAGATAGGAAGAGGACTGGGGGGGTGGGGAGAGAGGGAAGAGGGGCGGTGGGGGGGGGACTGGATGGGAAGTGGGGGGCAGTGGGGGGGAAGGATGAAAGAAGAAGCCCAGAGGGGGTGGGCGGGCATCGAATGGAAAGAGGGGTGGGCGGGCGTCGGATGGGAAGAGGGCGGAGGGGGTGGGCGTCGGTTCGAATGGAGACAAAAGAAGCCCAAGGAGGGGGTGGGGGTCGGATGGGAAGGAGAAAGGCCGCAGTGGGGGGGAGCGGGCATCGGCCCGAAGGGAGGGGTGGCGGAGTGGGTGACAGATCGGAAGTCTATGGGGAGTGCATCGGGTGGAAAAAGAAGTCACCGGGATTTTATAAGGGCCCACCTTGAAGTGCCATTCGCTTCTAAAAGCGTCATTCCAAATGGCACTTCTACAGATGCCATTCTGAATGACGTTTTCATGGGCCACATCATCCTACCATGTATCTGGAAGAGGTGGGCTGATCAGGCAAAAAGCGCCATTTCGAATAGCGTTTTCTGGCTAAAAAAGATCATTCCAAATGGCGTTTTTACCTTTTAGATCAGTTTGGTAAATAAGTTCAAAGACGTATTATTTTGGTAAAAAAAAAATATTTGCGTTAAATGGGTAAAGTACTCCACTTAAGCTACTATCCCTATTTTATCTAAAAAAATCCAAGCGATGATTACGTGAGTCAAGCAAAATATTTTTTAAGACATTGAACACAAAATTTTCATTATCATTCACCAAGAATGTGGGAGGTGAGGCAATGTTGCTCTTATATTTATGGCCAACTATGGCTTAGTAGTAGCTTGTTGTAAGTGCAGCATAGTCACCAAATCACAATGCTAAGTAGGGTCAACCGAGCCCATTTAGCGAGTCAGAACAGTTGTGGTTTAAATATTTTATCAGAAAAACAAATTTGCCATTCAGCTTTGAATTGCTAGAGACTACCCATATTGGTTACTCCAATGTGAGGTCACCAACTTCAGCTAAAATAAGATATGATAAGAAAATTTACCTTTTAAGTCACTGGTCAATCCTTAAATAACTCCCAAATTTCAACATAAAGTCAAGTTTCAGTTTGTGTAAGATGCTACATTATGTCAAGAAAATTATTTTTCGGTCCTTCATCAGCACATAAATTGCTTGTAACTCTCTGTTTTCTCGAAGCAGTCATCTGTAACTTGTGAACTTCTTAAGAAGTCGGTCCGATTTTTTTTTTTTTTAATAGCAGAATATGTTGAAGCAAAGTTAGTGAGATGAGTGCTGTCTTGATGATCTTTTATCATCAATCAGAAGCCCTCGAACAGGATAGACAATGCTGCAAGTGTTTCAGAACGAGGTCAGGTTTTCCTCTAATCTCGCCAAATCCTCGATTTACGGTACCATCTTCAAAATCATGGAGCTCCTCCCAGCAATTCAGAATGAGTAGTCTGATGCAAACAAGATGGTACAGCCCTGTTTGATTGCTCAATGAACATTTTATTTAGATCCTTGGTAAACTATTGAATCCACAAGACAAGTTTGAAAACGATTGATTGATTAAGCAAGTCTCATAAATTAAAAGGGTAGATACTCTTATCTTTTTTGGTTCAGAAGGTCCATTAGACTGCAATTATCTAGCTAGATACAAGAAATGATTATTTTCCTACAGAAGAGTGTTCGCATCACTCAGAACACAATCAATATTTCCTGCTGCGTTGCATTGATTTCTTCCCTGTAACAACAACAAGGTGAAGTTCCACAGCATAAATTACTCGCACCCATGTATTCATCGATACGCAGCCAGATATCAAGATAAGGCTGAAATGGATAAAATTATTTGCAAAAAACAAGCCTTGTTAGCTTAGTGATTTGCTTGATGTAAATAGTTTATGGACAAGTATTGAAGCATAGCTCCAAAAATCAACCAAGTCATGCCAAGTGTATACTAAAAGTCGGATGACATCCTCTTACATGCCACTATGCCATGAACCACATCATTTCCCTAACCATGTGGATCACACATCAAAATGTTAATGGGGACCACAGATGTCAAGGTAATTGTTTCTTTCTTTTAAAAATAAATTATTAGTAAGCAAAGGGTTTGTCAAGATTAAAAGCATCAGTGTATGAAAATTTAATGCGAGTACCACCATGTAGCTAACAATACACAACCATTGTCTCTTCTATAAAAGAAGAGTTGAGGCCACCACAACTGGTCCCATGTGAAGGAAAGAGGTGATTCAAGTGTTAACCACATGACCTTCCCCCCACTTTTCTTGGAAGAGCTGTTATTGGATGCTGCCAACCCTTGGAAAGACCCTTGGGATCTCAAAGGGTGATGTGTCCTCCTCTGAGTGATGGAATTCAGAATGATAGCCAAAGAACAAACTCCCATGTTGTTGGTTGTTTTCCATGACTGGTTCACAAGCCAGCTGCAATAATTCCAGCCTATTCTTGTCAGCTCTATCATTCTTATACACAACATGGCTAAGTTGATTAAAAAAGAACAGCTGGATTGGATAAAGTGGCTCTTGGAATCTCGAATGGCCGGTTTTTCTTATCCGTCCATCTCATGCGGATAATTTGGAGGATGATGACATGTGTCGTTGATTAAAAAAAAGAACAGCTGAATTGGATATAGTGGCTCTTGGGATGTCGAATGGCCGGCTTTTCTTATCTGTCCATCTCATGTGGATAAAATTTTAAGGATTCATGCACGTAGGACTGGCTTCTTTTAGGGTGCAAGTAGGGCCAGCACGTGCCCAAAGTGGTTGAAGGACCATGATGATAATTATCAAGTCTTGTGCTAACTGTTTGAGATCATATTAATTTAAGTGACTTGGTGAGCCAAAAGAGTTTGCTCCAGCTATATTGGCACAGTAACCTTAAGTCATGAAAACAGGAGGCAAAAAGAAGTTAAAGAGCAGGAATGCAATCAGATTTGGGAACAACTGGAGAGTTCTATCTCTGCTGTGGGCACACCTTGGTCTGAGATTTCTGTAATTCAGAGTGATCTCCTTTGCTGTTAAGAAAGGCATGGTGCATCAATTATGTCAATGAAAAATGCTGAACCCAATGATCTAAGTTTATTGAGCAATAAAAGATTTTCATAGACATAAATGGTGTATAAAGGCATGGCCTTGGATTAGTTTTTTTTTTGCCTTACTCTATGATTGATATATTCGCTTTCATGGATGTCATCAATGTACAGGTTTAAAGGTTTTAATCTCATGTTGGGTAGAATTGTTTGGTGGAGTAAGCAGCAAGTCAGAAGCCAATTGCTATACTTTTCATGTCATTGTTCCATGTACAAATAATATGGTGGACATTATTTCTTTAGCTAGAGATAATCGTAACTCATCATAGTCAAGAAGAGGAAGATATGATGATAGATCCAGTTGTACCTAAGATATCAAGATGCTACAATCATATATTATTTTAATAAAGATATCTCATAAACAATATTACTATTTACTAATGAGATGCAAACACTTTGTTCCAACCATATAATGATATCGATGCCTGAGCCTTTAACTTTATTGTAAATTATGTAAATACCCAAGCATGATCCTCTTCCAGAACTCATGGTATAAGCCAGACACCAGATGCCCCTTTAAACGTTCTCAAACGGGCTAGAGGAGGACAAGACAACAACTACAACTTGCCTTTCCAAGCTACACAAGGTTTTTCCTTTTATATTTAATATTTGCCTCATTCTCATCTAGAAGTTTTGATTAATCATGTTGTCTTCAGCTCATGAAACCAGGCATGCTTTATTCATACACTTTGGATATTCATTGACTCCAAACATTTAAAGAAATCAGAACCATCCTTTCATTTAAAGACTGAAGAGTGGCGGAGTTCCTCACCCATTGTGGCCAGGAAATAATGAATTCGCACAGGTGGGATGCGTGATCCTGAATTATGATATCATTAGGTCCCACAAAAAAATGACACCATTTTCGACCTAAAATCCTACCAAATACTCGTTTACAATCAATCTAGAGGAGTATTTCAGTCTATTAAGCCATCCAAGTTGGGAGAGTTGCCCATTGGTCCATTCCCACAAGTCACTGGAACTTGTCCTTCCCTGTCTATGATTGATGTATTCTAAATTTGTAGTGACACAGTCAGGGACAATATTCTTCTATTATCTATGCCTTGAATGGAACCATCTACAGCTCATTATCCCTTTACTTGGCAAAAACTCATAGAAAGTCCCCAAGCCTTCTCACCTTCCACATGGGCAAGCAGTGCCTAGTCCACAAGGACAAGTCCATTCAAATCTTCTGTTGGACAGGTCTAAGCATAAACATCTTTCGAATTGTAGAATTCTGAGTCAGTTTTCCTAATCCAGATTGTCCAGCTTCAGCTTGGATACCAGAGAAACCAGAGAATAGTGAGCCTGTTTCATTGGAAGCAAGCAAAAGGCTAATGGAAGAGAGCTCGAGACCAATCCCAGAGCCAGCAGCAGGAGCTGCCGATTTAGAAGTTGATAGAGAAGAAGAAGAAGATGATCCAGAGAGCATCTCTCTGCATCAGCCACTGCTCAAAAGAACCCCAACACTCACTACCAATCATTTGGCCATGGTTGGAGCAAAGGTCTCCCATATAGAGAGCTTAGACTATGAGTATGTCCTTAACCATAATATATCCATCAATTCCTTCCTTTCTAACAATTAAAGATCCAATAGGGTATTCTTTCTTACTTTGCCATGGTTTGTTCTTGGTGCAGGATCAATGAGAATGATCTATTTAAGCATGACTGGAGGAGTAGATCCAGTGTTCAGGTACTGCAGTACGTATTCTTGAAATGGATGTTGGCATTTCTTGTCGGACTACTGACTGGTGCCATTGCTTCCCTCATCAACCTTGCTATTGAAAACATTGCGGGCATCAAAATGCTTCTCGTGGGACGTCTCGTGAATGAAAGAAGTTGAGTTCCTATTTCCCCTCTAATGCTGTAAGGTTTTAGTTTGCCGAAGAATTGAACTGTGAGAATCTGTTAATTGAGAATTTTGTAAACCTGAGATTGGAATTGTGTGGTGCAGGTATATAAATGGCTTTATCTACTTCACAGGAGCAAATTTTGCTTTAACCATGGTTGCAGCGACTCTCTGTGTAATGTTTGCTCCAACTGCAGCAGGGCCAGGAATACCAGAGATCAAAGCTTACCTTAATGGAGTTGACACTCCCAATATGTTTGGTGCATCCACACTAATCGTCAAGGTGAGATAAATTATGAATTATCTTCCTGTATTGCAATTTAGCTGAAAAGATGAGTTTCTGAGTTTTAAAGTGATATAAATTTGATTGATTGATTGGTCGATTGAGTCTAATATGAAAAGCATTTGAGTTTGTCAAAGCAATAGATGAACTTACCAAGAGATTTTCTCCATAGATAAAATTTATTCAGTGAACCATTCTCTTAAGTTGAAAGAACCTTTTTCCTTAGTAACTAATTTCTTATTCTCATCCATATGTGTATGTTAAACATACTTCAGGCAGGAATATTTGTAATTTTTCAATTGATATCACTCATCTAGGCGAAAGTGGATGACAAATCTCCATGATGCTTTTTTTCATTTTTCTGAAAGGAGAAGTTACTGAGTTTAAGTGAAGCATAATGATATCTACTTGACTTCTGATGCTGAATTCAGATCATCGATTCCATCTATACAAATGCATTTAATCACTAATGAATCTCTACAAAAATCATAATTTTTGAGATTAACTCACCAATAGATTTGCTTCAAAGAATACAACAACATAAGACCTCATCCAAAAAGACTAGTCGGAAGGTTTGGATTCCTTGGCCCCATATAAGTACCTAGGATCTACCCATTCAGTAGCGCCAATGCGGGACCAAATGCATGCTCGCACAGGTCTTCAAAGAGAATTTGCTCAAAGACTTATCTATCCAAGTAAATCATCCATGAGTATAGATATGCTAAACGTGCTTCCAGGAGAAAATTTCTGAATAACAGATTGGATCTCAAAGATTGCTCCATTGGCTAAACTAACTAATTTGATTCAGCTGATATAATGATACTAGGAATTCAATTGAGCAGACAGTTTACAAGCTTCCAAAACTTGGCTTCATATGCATCTTTAGCTCAAACAGTAAAAATCTAGTTAAAACTTCAAACCATTCATAAACCATTTCTGACGTTCATGATTCCTTTTCCAATTCTCTACTTCTACAGATCATTGGAAGCATTGGAGCGGTGTCCGCAGGGCTAGATCTTGGAAAAGAAGGGCCACTAGTGCACATCGGAGCCTGCCTCGCATCCTTGTTAGGCCAAGGTGGATCAGACAACTACCGCCTCAAGTGGAGATGGCTTCGATATCTCCAGAACGACAGGGACCGCAGGGACCTCATCACCTGCGGTGCATCTTCTGGTGTCTGTGCTGCCTTCAGAGCACCAGTCGGGGGTGTTCTATTCGCTCTCGAAGAGGTCGCATCATGGTGGAGGAGTGCTCTTCTATGGAGAACCTTCTTCAGCACTGCAATCGTCGTCGTGGTGCTGAGGGGATTCATGGAGTACTGCGACTCTGGAAAATGCGGCTTGTTTGGAAAAGGAGGACTTATTCTCTTTGATGTCAGCTCTGTTTCTGTGACTTATCACATAAATGATCTTCTTCCCGTCGCATTGATCGGCATCATAGGAGGAGTACTTGGAAGTCTATACAACCATCTTTTGCACAAAGTTCTTAGGCTTTACAGCCTAATTAATGAGTAAGAGAATTCCATTTGTTTTGCCTAGCAATCATTCGAATTCTATAATCTCCACCTAACTATGTTTTCATGATGAACATTTCCTTGTATGACTGATACTTCTATACTTGCTCCTGAATTGCAGGAAAGGCCGAACGGCCAAGCTGCTGCTCAGCCTGGGAGTCTCTCTCCTCACTTCCATCTGCCTCTACCTCCTTCCATTCCTTGCACCATGCACACCATGTGACCCCACCCTAGATGCCGCCTGTCCGACGGTGGGCCGAAGTGGCAACTTCAAGCGATTCAACTGCCCGAACGGCTACTACAACGACTTGGCGAGCCTCCTTCATGCCACCAACGATGATGCAGTGCGCAACATATTCTCCACGGGCACCCCGACTGAATTCCGCGCCATCTCTCTCCTCATCTTCTTTGCAATCTACTGTATACTGGGCCTCTTCACCTTTGGCATTGCAGTTCCCTCAGGTCTCTTCCTGCCCATCATCCTCATGGGCTCGGCCTACGGCCGCTTGCTTGCCCTGATGATGGGATCACATATCTACATTGATCAAGGTCTTTATGCCGTGCTCGGTGCAGCTGCACTGATGTCTGGCTCCATGAGAATGACTGTTTCTCTCTGTGTCATCTTCCTAGAGCTTACAAACAACCTCCTCCTCCTGCCCATAATGATGTTTGTATTGCTTATTGCCAAGACTGTTGGTGATGCTTTTAACCCAAGTATATATGAGATCATACTGGATCTCAAAGGACTGCCATTCTTAGAAGCAAATCCAGAGCCATGGATGAGGAATCTTACTGTAGGAGAGCTTGCAGCAGCTAAGCCCAGTGTTGTAAGTCTTGGAGGCATAGAGAAGGTAGTCCGAGTTGTTGAGGTATTGAAATCCACCAAACACAATGGCTTCCCTGTTGTTGATCAAGGAGTGCCATCACCCATAGGGATGCCTACAGGAGCAACAGAATTGCATGGACTGGTCCTTCGGTCGCACCTTGTCGCAGTGTTGAGAAAGAAGTGGTTCCTAAAAGAGAGGAGAAGAACCGAAGAGTGGGAAGTGAGAGAACAGTTTATGTCAGTCGATCTGGCACAAAAGGGGCCAAAAATACAAGAGGTGGTTCTCACAGAGGATGAGATGGATATGTACATTGATCTACATCCTTTCACAAATACAACACCATATACTGTGGTGGAAACCATGTCAGTAGCAAAGGCTGTGGTGCTTTTTAGACAGGTTGCTCTTCGGCATTTGCTGATTGTTCCCAAGTATCAAGGAGCAGGGGTGAGTTCCATTCTTCTCCAATTCCTCTTCTTTCTACATGCCTTAATATGCTTGGTGCTGTCATGCTGAGTCCACATTAGCCATCATAGTACAGAAGGATAGAAAAATTCAAAAATCCACGGGACAGTTTAATTTAGACCATCTATACCTTTAACAAGAACAGAGGAAATTCATACAATATAATTATCCACCCGATGTTTTAACATTATTCTCCCCATGCATGGAAATCGATCTACTTTTTTTTTTTTTAATGTATACAAAATTATGATATATAAATGTGCTACCAAAAACTGGTTCACAGAACTTTGCTTTTGTGTTTGCATCAATCACCAAGCCTGAAAACATGGAGTAGTAGAATATCACCTAAAAGTTTTCAATAACATATTGTTCTGAGAAAACAAAGATGAGAGTGCACTACTAATCTTAACAAACTATGTTAGATTTAGAGCAATATAGAAGTATGAATGAGCACAAAATGTTAGGGAATATCTTTTCACTGAACTAGCTGTTTGATTTTGATTTTGTAGATATCACCCATTGTAGGCATTCTAACCAGGCAGGATCTCATCGCCCACAATATCTTAGGTGCCTTCCCTCATCTGGCAAAAAAGGAGAAAAGTGAAAGTACCAATTCCTAGTCAAAAGGCAGCAATGCTACTCGGTTCGCAGGGAATCACGATCACTTTTTCATTATACTCTGTA